>NC_089651.1:6840000-7027000 GCF_037042795.1 Molothrus aeneus | reverse complement strand
GGGGTAGGCTCTGTCCGCGCGGGCTCTATATCTTTTTATTCGATTCTTTTCTTTTTCCGCTTTTTTTTTTTCTCTTTTTTCCTCTTTTGGTCAATACCTCCCGTCTCTCCCTCCCTTCCTCCCCTCCCCCACCCCCCTACATCCTCCCCCCCCCCCTACTCCCCCCCCCCCTCCCTCTCCCCCCTAGCCCTCCCCTCCCTCCCCCCCAAACCGCTCCCTCCCGGCCGGTCCCCCCTACCCTTCCTATGCCCCCACACACCCCAACCCTACCCTACTCCTCCTTTCTCCACGCTTCCTTTCCTCCCCCAGCACGGCTCCTACCTGCCCTCTCATCCTCCTTCCCTTCCCCCCAGTTCCTCCCCACCTGCCCTAATTCTTCACCCTCCTTCCTTCAGCCTTCTTTCCCCTCTACATTCCCCTATTCCTCCTTTTCCCCTGTGCACCTTGACCGCCCCCAGCTGTGCTCCATCCTCCGCCCGTCCTGCCCCCGCCACCCCACCTGCCCCTGCCCCCCTCCCTGCTCCCCTGCACATCCCGACCCCCCCCACCTGCCCTCCATCCTTGACGCAGCCCGAGCACCCCCTGTGTTCCCCTGTTCCCGTCCTTTGTCCCCCCCTGCCTCTTTCCCCCGCAGCCGCGGGTCCCGGGGCGCCGCAGAATAAAGCCCAGAGGGGCCGGAGCGGCGCCCCCGCTGTCCCTGGAGCCCCCACACGGGGCCGGAGCCGCTGGGCGGGTCCCCCCATTGCAGTGCAAAGCACGGCCCGACACCGCCGGGGTTCCGGCTGTCCCTACATCACACTGGGGGTCCCCGGGGCGGGGGGTTGGGGGGGGGTCAGGGAGGGCCCCCTCCTCAGGAGGGGGTCCCGGGGGGGAGGGGGTGGGTTAGGCAGGGCCCCCTCCTGAGGAGGGGGTCCCGGGGGGGGGGGGGGGGGTTTGGGGGGGGTGGGGCCCCCTCCGGAGGAGGGGGTCCCTGGGAGGGGGTTGGGGGGTAGGGCCCCTCCGGAGGAGGGGGTCCCTGGGAGGGGGGCGGGGCGGGCCCCCTCCGGAGGAGGGGGTCTGGGGGAGGGGGCGGGGCTTGGAGGGGGGATTCCCCCTCCAGGCTCCGCCCCCTCCCCCGGAACCCCTCCTCCGGACGGGGCTCGGCCCGGCCCCCTCCCCGGGACCCCCTCCTCCGGACCGGGGCCCTGGGGGGGGAGGGGGGCGGGTGGGGTGGGCGCCACGAGTGGGGCCGTGCGCCTTTCCGCTGATGTTTGTGTGTGTGGTCACGCTGCAGAGTGACGTGACCCCCTCTGCATCCCCCCCACCCCACCCGCCCCCCTCCCCCCCCCCCAGGGCCCCGGTCCGGAGGAGGGGGTCCCGGGGAGGGGGCCGGGCCGAGCCCCGTCCGGAGGAGGGGTTCCGGGGGAGGGGGCGGAGCCTGGAGGGGGAATCCCCCCTCCAAGCCCCGCCCCCCTCCCAGGGACCCCCTCCTCCGGAGGGGGCCCTACCCCCCAACCCCCTCCCAGGGACCCCCTCCTCCGGAGGGGGCCCCACCCCCCCCAAACCCCCCCCCCCCCCCCCCGGGACCCCCTCCTCAGGAGGGGGCCCTGCCTAACCCACCCCCCTCCCCCCCGGGACCCCCTCCTGAGGAGGGGGCCCTCCCTGACCCCCCCCCAACCCCCCCGCCCCGGGGACCCCCAGTGTGATGTAGGGACAGCCGGAACCCCGGCGGTGTCGGGCCGTGCTTTGCACTGCAATGGGGGGACCCGCCCAGCGGCTCCGGCCCCGTGTGGGGGCTCCAGGGACAGCGGGGGCGCCGCTCCGGCCCTCTGGGCTTTATTCTGCGGCGCCCCGGGACCCGCGGCTGCGGGGGAAAGAGGCAGGGGGGGACAAAGGACGGGAACAGGGGAACACAGGGGGTGCTCGGGCTGCGTCAAGGATGGAGGGCAGGTGGGGGGGTCGGGATGTGCAGGGGAGCAGGGAGGGGGGCAGGGGCAGGTGGGGTGGCGGGGGCAGGACGGGCGGAGGATGGAGCACAGCTGGGGGCGGTCAAGGTGCACAGGGGAAAAGGAGGAATAGGGGAATGTAGAGGGGAAAGAAGGCTGAAGGAAGGAGGGTGAAGAATTAGGGCAGGTGGGGAGGAACTGGGGGGAAGGGAAGGAGGATGAGAGGGCAGGTAGGAGCCGTGCTGGGGAGGAAAGGAAGCGTGGAGAAAGGAGGAGTAGGGTAGGGTTGGGGTGTGTGGGGGCATAGGAAGGGTAGGGGGGACCGGCCCGGGAGGGAGCGGTTTGGGGGGGAGGGAGGGGAGGGCTAGGGGGGAGAGGGAGGGGGGGGGGAGTAGGGGGGGGGGAGGGTGTAGGGGGTGGGGGAGGGGAGGAAGGGAGGGAGAGACGGGAGGTATTGACCAAAAGAGGAAAAAGAGAAAAAAAAAAAGCGAAAAAGAAAAGAATCGAATAAAAAGATATAGAGCCCGCGCGGACAGAGCCTACCCCTCCGAGCGCCGAGGGGGCAAATGGCGCCAGCGGCGATTCCCGGGCCTTAAATCCTCTCGGCCCCGCCCCGCGCAGCCGCGCTGGGGCCCCGCGCACCTGAGCCGGCCCCGCCCCTCACACCTGAGCCGGCCCCGCCCCTCACACCTGAGCCGGCCCCGCCCCGCCCCGCCCCGCCCCGCCCGCGCCCGTAAATCCCGGTGGATCCGCTCCCGCTCCGCTTTATGCGGTGCATGCTCATCCCGGGATGCCGTGGGGCCGTCGCTGGAGCGCTGTGCGGAGCCTCGGACCGGAGGCTGCTCCCGCTGCTGCTCCAGGCTCGAGGCGCTAAGGTGGGGCCGGGAACGGGACCCGGGCCTGGGGATCCGGGTCCTGCCGCTGTCTGCTGGGGATCCCGGGCAGAGCGGGCTGCGGGTCCTGGAGCCGCAAGACCGGGCTGGCATTTGGGTCGGGATCGGGACAAGCATGGCCACGGCAAGGAGGAGCCGCTCCAGGACGGTCGCTGGGGCTGAGGCCGGCACTGCCGCTCCGGCTGCGGCCGGAGAGGGGCGGGAGCCCTGCCGGTGCTTCGGGCAGGTCCCGCTGCTGCGCTGAGGAGCCGGGGCTGTGCCGGTGGCGGGCCCGGCAGGAGAGCGGCGCATTCCCGGAGCAGGCGCTGGATGGCGGCTGGAAGCGGCCGGGGCGCAGGGACCGCCCGTGCCGGCCCCGGGAGCCCTCAGGCCCCGCCGCTGCCTCAGCGCCGTCGCCCCGCGGGGCGCCCCCTGGCGGACACGGAGCGGGGCTGCGAGCGCGGCGGCCCCCGGGGCGCGCTCCCGGCCCGGCCCCCGCGGGGATGCGGAGCCCCCTCAGCCCCGCTACCCCCAAGGCCGCCGCGCGCAGAGCGGGACCCGGAGCCCGCGCCCGCAACCCGGGGCTCTCGCCCGCCGCGTCCCCGCCGAACGAGCGGGGCTGGATCGCCGCGGGCCGGAGCAGCCGCTCCGGGCCGGCCGCTGGGGCCGAGCCCGGCGCTGCTGCTCCTGCTCCGACTGTGCCGGCTGCGGGCACGGGGCCCTGCCCGGGCTCGCTTCTGCTCGGGCCGCTCGCCTGACACCTGCCAGGTGAGACCTGATGCTCTCCCTCCTTTCCCCCGCTTTCCCTAGGGCTCGTACTCTCCAATACAAAAAAACCTCTGGGTTCAAAAAGCCAGTGAAAACTGTTTATTCTTTATTTCCAGGTCAGCAGATATCCTGAATGGGAAGGGCCACACCAGGAGCACCAGGTTGAAGCCTTATGTCAAGGGCTCAGCTGGGGATTGAACCACAACTTGGGCATTTTCAGCACCCTGCTCCAATCAGGCCAATCTCAGGTAATGGCAATGCCCTGCCTGGGACGGGAATGCCAAAGGCCAGCAGGGCAATTCCTTTGCCAATGCTGCTTTACACACCAGCCCCTGGAAGGTCTCTAGGGCAGAGCTCCATAGCCAGCACCTGACCGTGGAACAACACAGGTGAACAGTGGTGTGACAGCACAAAACTCTTCCCATAATGCTGATTTCCTGCCTTTTCCAGCATTTCCTACAGAGCTGTAGAGGTGCTGATGCCGTGTCCCTTTCCAGGGAGAAACGAGCAAGTCCTGAGGGTTCCCTTGCTCCAAGGGCAAAGCTCTTGTGGAGAGAGTCAGGGCCGGTCCCGCCTGCAGAGGGGCCTTTCCTGCAGGTGAGTGCTCACAGCCCAAACTCACGGCGGGGGCTGAGCCCGGCGCTGCTTCTCCGGCCCGGAGCCCTCGGGGACTCCTGCTCCCTGCCAGGAATGTTCCTCGCTGCTCCCTCCGTGTGTCCCGGCTGGCCGGGAACGCGGGGCGGGAGGAGGCCGAGCCCAGGGGGAACCAGCCCCTCCTGCCCTCGGTGCCTGCAGGGCAGGAGCTGTGCCTCAGTGTCCTGCCCGTGCAGGCAGCGTGCCAGGCACAGCCGGGGCGGGCGCTGGGATGCCCGGCAGCGCTGGCATGGGCACGGATCAAGGGCTGCCTGCGGCTCCTGAGCCAGGGGCTGCTCTGAACGGGCTCCCGGAGATGCTGCAGCCCGGACAGAGCCCCCTGACATCCCAAAACCAGCCCAAGGAACAGCTGCCATTGCCTGGGAGTGCTGCACGCTGGCTTTGCAGAGGAGCTCAGACAGCGATTCCCGGTGCCACCTCCTGGAGCTCCCACACAGCCGCCGGGTGTGTCCCGGCCACTCCAGCGCCTTCCCTTCCAGCCTGGGGCCATCCTCCAGCAGCAGCAGCCTTAAAGCCAAGGGAATTCCCCTCGCAGAAATTCAATCCCAAGCAAGGCCCTCGGAGATGCCTCAAAACAAAAGGTTAGAGTTAGATGAAGTTTTGTTTGGATGAAGTTTGGAGTTTTTCGGGAGCCAGCTGGCACTGCAGAAGTGCTGGGAAGCTGGCACAGGTGGGTCACAGTGCAGGTGCCCTGCAGGCAGGGATGTGCATCCCTTTCCTCAGGGAAAAGAGCTCCCGGAGGCCGCTGCCGAGGCTCTGGAATGAGCTCCGCTCCTGCAGGGAGAGATGCCCTCCCCTGGGCACAGGGGCTGCCTCAGCAGGGCCGGGAGCGCGTCCGGCCCCGCCCTCGCCGCTGAGAGCATCAGCTGGAGCCGAGCCCAGGGGTGGAGCCCACGGAATTCCAGGGAACTCTGTCGAGTGCTCCCAGGGACATGGCTAGAATGAACATTTTAAGGTAACAATGAGGTTATAGGTAGAAGACAGATAGAAAATTTTGTGGGGAAACATTTGGCTGGGGGATGAGGGTTATAAATAGCAAATGCTATGGAATATCAACCTGTCCTTGTCCTGATCCCACTGAGCTTCCTCAGAGCCTCTGCTGGTTCCTGGCACAGCTGGTGTTCAATAGGCAACTGTATGTGGGAATATCCATGCCGCATGAGGCACTGTGAGGTTATTCCAGTGGGAATTCAGCAGGGAATGGGGGGCTACAGGTAGAATTCCTCTAAACTAGCAGAGCTGATACTGAACCCCAAATCTGGGCACCACACAGGGAACAATCTTTGTGCTGCCCCGTCATCCAAAGCCCCTGGGCTGGGAAATTTCAGCCACCAAATGCATGGAATTGTCTACATCCCAGTACCCAGCATCCCCCAAAAGGACAATTCCAAGCCCAAGGTGAGAGTGCTCCTATCCTGCTGCTGCTGGCAGGACGAATTCCCTGCACCACTGGCCCTGACTGGGCGGGAGCTCAGAGTAGGAGGGGCGGGAGAGGGGATGGACTGCCCGGGAAGTGCAGGGAGATGAGGCTTCTGCAAACTCATCTGAATCAGCTGAAAACATTCTTTCCCTGGAAGAAGACAGGAGCCACAGCAGAACCCTCGTGGCCAGGCTGGTGGGCAGCAGCTGGATCCACTTTGGGGGAAACCACCCTGCCCCTGCCAGGAGCTCTGACTGTTTTTCCTACCAGCTCCTGAGCAGTGTCAGGGCCACTGTGAGGGAGTTCAAATCCAAATAAACCCCAAAGCCCACAGAGTGAATAATCCCAACAGAGAAATGCATTGTTGTCAAAATAGCTTAAAGGTCTGTTAAAGATGCTATGACAACACTGTAATGGCATTTCCAGGAACCTTCCTGATGCTCTTGCTTCCATCCTTACAAATTTTTAGTCCCTCAATGGGCAACTTGTAGAATTTATCCTGGGATTGAGAGGTTGAACAGGGTTGGCTTCAGATTAACCTTCACCTCTGGTCCCACTTTGTGCAAACACAACTTGGGCTAAGGTGGGTGAACTCATTACCTCAGCTTTTCCTTCAGAAATATCCCTGATAGATTTCCCTGTAGATGAACTCAGATTTTGTCCCAAACTGTCCACTCCTCACCTCCATTTACCCTCCAAGTGTCCATTCTGTTCCCCACAGGTGCCCTGGTGATGCCAGGAAGGTCCCTTTGCCCACAGTGCCTTTCTCCTGCCCCTCCCCAGCCTGTGGCTGCTCCTCTGCTCACTTTCTCTGTCCTTGTCAAACACAGTGGGGCACCAAAGGGGGAATGTTTCAGAAAACACTTCTGAAGGGTAAAAGGGTATTATGGGAGTAAAAGTATTACTACTAACTATTAAACTAAAATTACTAATTACTATTAAACTAACTATTGCCATTAGCTAAAAATAATTAATGATTATTTCCAGTTCCCCAGTGAGAAGAACATGAGCTCACCACCATTAAGGCCTGGCAGTTCCCTGCAGCGAGAGCTCAGTGCACATCCACAGAGGCAATTCCAGCATCTGAAGGAAAGGAAGAAGAAAAAGGTCATTTCTTCTCTTTCCAAGTTATTTCAAGTTCTCAGACCCAAACCAAGCTTTGCCCTTGATTTTGGCTGGGTGACTCCTGAGCAGTGGGCACAGGTCCTGTCATTCATGCTGCTGGGAGTGATGCTTTCTGGGGAAATCAGCTGATTTCCAAAGTTCACTGCCTGCCCCGTGCCTGATGTGCACAGGAGAAAAGCTCTTGCACGAAGGGATTTTGCTCCATCTAATCCCATCTGCCCAGGCTGTTCCATGGGGATGTTGCCAGGCTGGGGCAGTGCAGGCAGACACAGCTCTCAACTCTCTCTGCTCCAAACACAGCTCTGGGCTCTTTGCAAACTCCTCTGCTGTGAGGTTTTCTCCAGGAGAACTCAAGGAATGGCCCACGGCAGGTGGAGATTAAGTTATCACACAGGGAAGGGAAGGATAAATATTCCTGTAAGAGCCTTTGGGATCTGCTGGGCTGAACTGGGAAGGGGACATTCATTCCCTGCAGTGCCAATGCACAACAGCCTCCAGCACAAAGCACAGACTGTCAGGTGGGCTCTGAAAGCACCACTTGGACAAAGCTCATGGTTCTTCTTCTTTGCAGGGACTTCTGCAATGCAAGCCTGCAGCTGAGAAGCCCAAAAGCTCTGGAGTCTGCCTGCTCTGGAACAAAAGGATCCTGCCAGGGGTGAGGCACATTGCCAGCAAACACTGCCAACAGGCACAGAGGCACCACTGGAGCTCCTGTTGGGGCTGGGAAGGGCTGCCAGGAGGACACAGCCCCAGGGGGTGGCAGTGGCAGCAGCAAATTGCCACGGTCTGATGGCACAGCAGAGAGACAAAGGCCAGCAATGGCCACGGGAGCTGCAGGTTCAATTCTGCTCCTGCGCTGCCCCATCCCGGCAGGAAATCCCCAGGGGGCACAGAAACTCTCAGGGGGCACAAAATGCAGCATCTGTGAGCCTGATCCTGCCTGAGCTCAGCGTGGGGGCCAACCCCCCCAAGGGAAGCACTGCCCTGCCCTGGATCAGTGCCAGGCCCTGCCCCAGCTCCCAGCTGCTCCCGGGGCTGCCACCACATTCCCCACAAGGTGACAAAGGTGACAAAGGCCCCTTGGGACAGGGCTCTCTCTGGCTCTCAGGCCCTGGGGACTGCAGGGAGCAGGGCAGGGACAGCCTGGGACCAGGGCAGATCCCTCTGGGTCTGTGATGCTCTGGGCACAGCTGGGGACTCACCCCACACCACGGGCAGGAGCAGGGACCCTCCAGTGCAGCTGGAGCCCGTTGGGTTTGGCTGCTCCAACTCCAAAGCTCTGGGCAAAGATGGGATCAGTTAAGTGGTTTTTCCTGTCCTGCAAGAGAGGAGAAAATGGAAATTAGGTCCACTCTGGAAGTCAAAGGCTCCTGCCTTTCCTCCTTCTCTTCTGATGGTTCACTATGGGATTATATCCATAAAAAAGGAAAGGTGACACCAAATAAAAGTGCTCCTGGTCAATGTTTTATTCCCTACTAGTTTAAGACATAAAAAGGATGCCCATTTTTTCTTATCACATTCTTTGCCTAATTTTAACAGAACCATTTTCATTCCAGGCCCCACTTGTGAGTTATTCAATCCTCTGCCATTGGACTTTAGACAAAGGAAGAGAAGGCTCTGTTCCACGTGGGTGTCATCCAACAGGGAACAGCCCCTGTGCCAACCCCAGCCTGGGCTGAGCACGCTGCCTCACTGCCCCATCCTGCATCCTGGCTCCACTCCAGCCTGAGTTTCCCCCCATTTTCCATGTCTAGAGACAGGAAATCGTCCTGGTCAGGGTGTAAGACCTTCAGCTGCACATTGGTCTGGGGGCTGTGACTGGATTCCAGCAGGGAATTAATGGTTCTACAGATGAAAACTATTCCAGGGAGCAGCACTGACAAGGTTGGGAGCTGCTGCTTCACCGCACGGTGTCAGCAACAGAGAGAAAACACAAAATGTGTATCCAAAACCAAGGATAAAATGAATTCTGCTGCTTTTAGTGGGACCAGGGCTAATTCTGCCCTGGAGTGACAAAGAACTTCTCCCTCAGACCCCCAGAGACCCCTCAAAAAGCCCAAGTGCAGCAGGGAAGGAAGGAAAGGCACCTGTGCCTCACCTGCTGGGAGCAGCACAGGTCCTGCTGCTCCTGGGCACTGGGAACGTGTCTGGAGCCAAAAGCCCTTCCCAGGCTGGAGGGGTTTCCTAAAGCACCACCTCTGGGAAGCAAAGGGCTAGGGAAGAGACAGGGAGTGGGAGTTTACAATAATAGTAACAATAACATCAATAACAAGAACACAATAAGAATAGTACTAAGGAAGAGCAGCTAAGGGAGCAGCAATAACTGCAAGGGAGCAGGGAGGATGCTGAGCTTTAAATGAGGTTTGAGTGAGGCAGCAGCTCCTGGGCTCTCTGAAGCACAGCTCCAGGTCTGGGATTCCAGGAGCAGTGCAAACTCCCACTGTCCAATCCCTGGATTTGCCTCCTGCCAGCACTGGGCACCTTGGCCATGTTTGGCCCAAGTGCTCCAGTGCTGCTGCCTGGAGGGATTGGGAAAATGGGCATTAAACCCCTTCCCACAGGGCTGCTTCTGAGCTCTGGCTGGGGAAAGCATTGGGCACCTCTGGCATTTCAATGAAATCAGTTTCCATCATGGTGCAGAGACCCTGAATAAAGCCAGGGCACACAAAGAAACCTTTCTCCATAAGGACAGCCCCAGGGAATACACAGTCATTCCTATGCCTGGTCAAACAACCAGCAGCCAGTTTCTGGGGAGACACTCCAGACTCTTGTCTCCCTCTCTGGCTGTAAAACCCTTGCAGAGGCTCTGGAGTTCACACAAGCTTCTCAGGATTTGGATATTTCATTTAAATTCCACTCATATACTAAGGAAGTTGAAGTGTCCTAAAGGCAGCTCCACTCACACTTGAAGTTTAAGCCCTCTGCCCCAGATGGATTGGCATGTTCTTTTGTTAGAAACACCCCACCTTCCTTAGGCATCTCCATGTGGGAGATAACAGAAATGTGGACAAGAGCTTGGAATGCAGCTTCCAAATCAAGTTCCCTGCTAGGAAGTGCCTCCAGCTCTCTGCTACCTGGGGCTGTTTCAAACACAGCCTGGCCCACGTAAGCAAATGGGATCGACCCCTTTGTTCCATTGGCCTCCCAGCCCAAATTCCAGTGGCACAGACCAGTCCCTCTCCTTGGAAGGCAGCATCTCCTACCTGGAGCGGGGCCTTCCCCAGCCTTTGGGGGCCGCTGTCTCCATCCTCCCACACCTCCTCATCTTCCTCCTCGCCAGGGTTGGCTTCCTCAGCCTGCAGAGCAAAGCCAGGGACGGTGCCCAGCCTGCTCATGCCAGCCTGGGCAGCAGGGACGGGCTGGTGGCACCCTCTGGATGTGCCCCTGTGCCTGGCACCGTCCCTGCTCCGCGCCCATCCCCGTTCCTGCCTGGGCAGCTCCTTGGAACGGGATGTGAAAGCACAAACGTTTGCTGTGCTGGGGCTGGGACAGCAGAGACTCCCCCGGGGCAGGGGGCAAAGCTCCTGCTCCCACATCCTCTGCCTCCCACAGCCCTGCTGGGGCTGGCCAGAGCAAAGGAAACGCCTCAGCTCCTGCTGGAAATTCCCTCCTGTGCCCATCAACCCCAGAGGCTGGGCCTAAGGGAAAAAAACTTTCCAAGGGAGAGAATTTAAAGAAAACTCCTCTTGCTTCCTTTGAAGATACTAAAAAGGATATTATGTGAGTAAAAGTATTACTACTAACTATTAAACTAAAATTACCAATTACTATTAACTATTACACTATTACCATTAGCTACTATTACTATTAATATTTACATAATAATTTTTGACTTCTAAATATTAATGTGTCTTTATTCTATCCAGTTCATCTGATCAGTAATATAACTGATCCTTCTCTCACCTACTATTCTGAAAGACCACTTCTAATCCTTGTGGATACCCAAGAGAATCATTATGTTAGCCTGGGAAACCTATTGATGCTACCTTGGAAAAAGAATCTCTGTCTCTGTAGAAATGACAGCACAACTTTTGAGACATCAGGAAGCCCACGAGTCACAAGATATTTAAGCTTTTTCTGAAAATAACTAAACTGCAGTGCTGAAGTACTGGAGCACCTTTCGGTTCAGTTTCAGTGCTCAGTGTCCTGCCATGGCAGTTTTCTTTCACTTCTCTGGGTTGCAGAAATGGCAGAAGGACAGAGTTTGTCTTAAAGACCTCCTAGGGCTGCAGGGACATGGAAATCTGCTGAGCATGGCATGGAAAAATGCCACAGGGGAGAAGAGGTACAGATGGCAGAAATGAAAGAACAACTGGGCTTCACAGGTAGGAATGTGGAAATGACACGAAAAAGAGATGAATTCCAGAGATCATTGAAGGAGAGTACTGGGGATTTTCTGGAGAGTAGAGGCCAGCAGCATTTGTGTAACTGCACCGTAGCAGCACAAAAGACTGGGATTATCTAGGTAATCATGCATCAGAAATGCCAGATCTGGGTATAGATGCAGCCAAGCTGGGACCAAGATAAAAAGCCAGAGAAGGAAAAGACTGGATAGGAGACAGGCAAGTATGCCAGCAGGGAAAAAGGGAGAGGAAATGGGAAAGGGGATAACAAGGTATGAAAATCACCTTGCCTTGGAGTGCTTGCTGGGAAGCATTCTGTTCCAAGAGCTCAGCCTAAACCAGGACCATCAAACCAAAGCTGCTGTTGTGGCCCTGGCACACAGCCCAAAGCAGCTGCCATGGCTGGAGACGCAGGGGGAAAGGAATCCTTTGCCTGGCAAGCAAGGGATCAGCCCCAGACAGGACAAGCACCTGAATATTGGGACAGCAATGGTGCTACCCACTGTCTCAGAAGAGCCTGCTGAGAGTTTTGGGAGTCCTCACACTCCCAGTGAGCTTAACACTACTGTGCCAATGACTCCAGTGTCACTGAATCCAACCAATCCAGAAAGCAGCTCCAATGTGCTGCTGTCACCCATTGCCTGAGTTACCAGATGAACAGAGGCCTTCAAGAACCAAAATGAAACAAGAACAAAACCACTGAGTGCAGCAACATGCACTCATGCAACAGCTTCGGAACTCAAAACACCCTTCAGAACAACAGATATTGGGGTCTGGTGATTTTGAACCAGTACATCTCAGCTTAGATTTGCAAGTATATGGCTATATTTCAGAAAAGCCCCAAAACCACACAGGTCTTTGTGCCATGTAGGAAATGTTTGATTACACATTTGATCTAGAGTTTGGAATTTCCTTACTGCCAGTAGAGAAGAGTTACACTACCACTGGCTGCCAAGAGCACACCATTTCTAAATGACTTTGATAACTAACACACTGGAACCAGGATGAGGACTACTCCAGATCCTTACAGCATCATTTACAAAGCAGTCTAAAACTGCATTTTAGATCATCTTTCATGTGGATTAGTTCTCAGTAACATTTTGCCTCAATGGACAAAGAAGATGATGAATTCAGTAGCTTCTATTCATCACAGCACTGAGTTGAACTATTGGCTCAATTTGGAGTTCCACCGCCCACTTAAACCTGACAGATATTTTCTGGCTTTATATAAATGCCAATTTTGGCCATTTCTGACTTGGATTTTAGTAAGAACATCATTTGCCTCTCGCTCTCAGAAGCGGGAAAAACTGCCAGTGGCTGGCTCTGCATATTCATAATTACTGCACATTTTCCTCTGTATTTCTGAACATCCTGTTTCATGGAGCTTGTGCAAATACATGGGTGAGCATCTGCACCACAGGCTGGTGGAAGTGCTAGTAAGTAATAGGGGAAAACATCTTTGCATCTGAAGGTGCTGTTCCCACACTTTGCTCAGAAAGCCTCACTTTCCATCACATCCATGTTTTTGGCCTAAAGCCTCTTTTCAAACCACATGCAATGCAGCAATGCAAGCAATAGAGACCTGTAGTGCAAACAAATAGGGTTCACTGAAGAAAAGGGGCCTTATTTTTTCTAACTAGAGGAGAATACAAACCACTGAGTATGCCCAGAGCTTGCTCATCCCACTATTTTAGGCTACCTAAGCAATGACATGCAAACAGAATCTGACATAGGAAGTGCGAGAAAAACTGGAATAACATAATTAAAACAAGCCCCTAAATTAATGGAGAAATCCAAAGAACAACTCATAAAAAGTGTTTCTCTCTAAATTAATCTAAGAATCTATCTTCAGAGACTCTTCATTTTCCTTTATTCTTTAAATGAATCAATTTATAAAAACACTCGGATGAAATTCACAAAGGCAACATAATATTATTATTCCATGTTGGATGGGACAAGGCTGTTTCCTGACCCTGCTTAGCTGAAGTGGAATGATCCTTGGATTGGAAGTTTTCCAAAGAGCCTTTGCCCTCAGAAAAGAAGGCAAGTTTGTCACGTGCCCTTTCACTGCACTTTCCCAAGGCAAAGAAAAACCACACAAAGAGTCTAAAGAGACACCCTGCAGGCTCAGGCCTTTCAGACACTGCAGAATCAGCTCCATCTACTTAAATGCAGCTTTGGACACAGCCCTGAACTACAAAGGCACTGGGGTACACCATCCTCACCGTGTTTGAGGAGCAGGAGTCCTTCTGAATACACTGCAAACCAGACTTTTGTGAGCCAGCAGCAGGCACTGGAAACAATATTCTAACACAGCAAGAAACCATCAGGATTTCTCCCGGTGTGAGCTGCAGGGGTTTGAAACATCCATCTGTAAATGCTGTATACAGAGTTCTTGACTTAAATTTGTGCAGCAGCCCCACTCAGCTTTTTTGGCAAGGCTTTGTGCAACAACTACTACTGAAAAAAGCCAAACTAAAAAACAAAACCAGAACGATTTTCCCCAAGGCCCTGGCCATTTTTCTTAGGTCCAGGAAATGCAGACAAAGCCAGAGATTCTGAGATCTCTTCTGCATGTTGGAAACATTGCAGGTATTTGATAACCCTCAGTTTAGTCATCAAGAAGAGCCCCTAGGCAAACTTCACAGGGCTTCAGTGCTATTTTTAAAAAGCAGAGTACTCCTGGAACAGGAAACTGCTCTGTACTAGTGGCCAAGAGTGTTATTAAGGAGTAAAGGAGTTAAGTCCTAGAAATGCAATGAGAAGGATTATTGCACCGTGAAGCCACCCTCATGAAACAGATTATATCTGGAAAAGAATCCAAGTCCCATTAGAAACCAATGGAAACAAGTTTCAAAGTGATGGGAAAATAATTTTCCTTCAAATTACTTAGCTAATTTAAATGTATTAAACCATTGCATTAACAAAACACATTTTTAACTTACAGTGATTTCTTTAAAGAAACTTTTAAATCTCACTGGATTCAAACATGGTCTAAAGGTTAATTAGTTTTAATTGTCACATGAAAAAACAAACCTTTATCTGAAGCGGTTTTTAATATATTAGGCCCCATCCTCCCATTCCATTTCCTTCATTATCACACCAAGACCACGTGATTGAATGAAAAATGAGTGACTGCACACTAACAATTAACTCTTCAATGTCCTGTAAAACCAGCATGGAGAAAACAGCACTGAGAACAACTCAGGTAGCAGAACAAGAAGAGACAATGAAATTCACATGTGTAAAAGTATCAGAAAATATCCACATTTGGAGTTTATTCTGTCAAATATAACCAGCATCTTCTCAACTACTTATAGTTTTTAAAGAAGTATTTCAGGTGACACTATGTGAAAACTGATCATTCAAAGGTTTATGCTCACATGCACAGCCATCAAAGCAGCATGAGGATCACCAATGGAAATCCAGATCAAAAGAAGAGTTTAGCATAACCTTTTTTCCTACTTATGCCCAGTAGGAGACAGGGAACTTTCAGTAACTCTTTACAATTGCTCAGTCCAAGGTCTCCTCCAAAGGTAAATTCAGTGATCCCAGTAGTGTCATTCCTGTCAGTGGCACCATAAATCACAGCACCAAAGGTAATGAATGTCACCAGTTCAAGGAAGGTTTCCACACTCACCTGACTGTGCCCACACTCTTTAGATCTGATTCAACTCCACTGACAGGGGAGCTGATCAGCTCCATGCAGAGTTCTACTTGTACCTGTGGCCCCTTCTGAGCTTATCTGGCACAAAGGAGGTTGTTCCTGTCACAAGGAGTTTCTTGGGTGCCTGCAGTTTCCAAGGCACTCTGCACTTTCTAACTACAGCTTTTCTATCCACCCCTTTGGCAACATCTGAAAATGTAGCAATATGATCCAAGCCAGCTGTTCTGTCTACCTGCAATAGCATTCATTGATTGAGGAATTTCTATACAGCAATCAAAATTACCTGAATCAGGCCAGAGCTTACAGTTCAGCCTTGTTCTGATTCAACATGAGTTTCAAAGCCCAAAACTCCAACAGAAAATAGGCTTAGAACACCTCATGACTCTCGTTGGAGTTAATAGTCCAGTCATGATTCACTTTCTTTCCTGTTTGCTGGACTTGATCTGCAGCCCGAGCACCATCACAGTTGCCTAATTCATAAAGTAGCAAGGAAAACACAAATACTGTTAAATCTTCATGAGAAAAATGAGCTCGTCATGCTATTGTCAGAAGGCAAGCTTGCCTTATGTCCCTTGGTTCAGGGACCTAGGAAAACTGAGGCTGACTCAGTTGGACTTCTCCCAGCATTAGCAATAACCCAGCCAGCATCACTGTGCACAAGAACATCCACAAAACCTTCCTGGCAGCCAGTTTCTCTTGGAGCTCACTGCAAACCTGTTGGTGTACAGAACATTGTTGTTCATGCGAAACCCAGTGCACTTCAACAACCTCAAGGTGCAACTTTTTAAAGAGTTTGATTATTGTTGTTCACAATTCCAATTTTCCAGGTTCCTTAGGTCAAGTGTGAACAGAGGCTGTTACAGCAGAGGGAGGTTGGTGCACATCCTCCTCCCCATGTGTGGGAGCCCTTACAAATCCTATTAAGTGATGTCCATTTCACAAATATCCTCATGCAGCGAGCCAGGTTCAGAATCCAGATCAAATGATCATTGGAGAAAAAGTCCCCACTAGAGCCAGTAAAAGAATCCATGCAATGACACTGGATTTGCCCCTCAGCATGACAAACGTTCCTCTCTGTACCCAGATTTACAGATTAGCACCACAGAAACTTCAAAGTGTTCCTGCTGCCCATCAGTACATAATACATCCAGTACTCCATCACACACAAGCAGTTTGGTTCATGTGCAAAGATCTGCTACATCTGATTGATAAACATCATGCACTACACAAATTTTCTTTTGGAAAGCTGGTATTAGAAATCCTTCCAAAACTTTCAGCAAGAAAAAAAAATCAGCAGGAAATATTTTGGGGGCAAGGGGTGAAACACAGGGAAAAACCCGGAGGGTTTTTTCATACTTTTAATGCAGCTACTGTCAAAAAAGGCCTTCCTTGTGTATGAGGAGAAATTTTGTTCCTGTGTACATGGGAGGGTACAGATTGTGGCTTCTCCTCTGTTTAAAATGTCTCCCAGCCCTCTGCATCAAGCTTGGACCCACGCTCAGTCCTGCCTCCACTGTGCTGATGGAATTGTGTGGGAAGTCACTTTACAAAGCAGACAACTGAAATACTTGAGTTGAAGGTGTGAAAAGAACAGCTCAGTGTACAAAAGAGGAGCTCAGTGAAGAAATCATCTTCTCAAAATGTAAGAGACATGTCAAACAGGATTTACATCCAAGCATTTACTTCCACTGTGCATCATATATCAAGCAGTGATTGATTTTTTTTTCCTCCGGGAAATCTTCAGTTTTATAGTTTTTTGTTAAAAACTGGAGATAAACTCAGCAAAGGGTTAGAGGGCATGGTGCCCATGGGAAAATTGCTGTCTGAGAAACAACAAAACAATAGGGCAAGAAATATTTTTCTAAAAGGTTCACAAGATAGGAAGATAAATTTTCACCTGTGCCTAACTAGCAAAAAAACCCAACCAACCAACAAAACCAAAAACCCAAACAAACAAGCCCAAACAAAACCAAAACCCACCAAAAACTAGGTCATATCTAAGTTGTTTTGATAACTTGTTTAGATCCTCCTACCATGAAGACAGGGTGGATGATGTAGACTTTTGACTCCATTGCCTAGGAACAGTGGCCATTTCTTTTTATGCACTGAGTCATCTAGAATAAAATAGAGCCACACAAAGCAAGACTATCATTCCCTGCAATTCTTGGAGAATAATGTTGTAAGAACAACAAGAGATCTGCAAAAAGAAAGGATCAATCTCCTTTTGAACTGGGGGAAGAAAAGGGACTAGAAATGTCACAAGTTGACAGCATTGCCAAAAGGGAACCTAATCTTCTGAACTGATGTCAATTGGTATTTCTGCATTTCTAAAACAGCAAACACTAAAACTTCTGAAGTTACATCCTAAGTCCACAACACTGCTTTGATGATCAGTGTTTAAATGTCAAAAGCTACAGAGAAAAGCTGAGAAACTTCCTGCAGAACATATGAAGCAAAACAACACCATAAACGACACACTAAAGCAAAAACAAAAGTGTTCCTTATGGAGAAAACAATGGAAATGCAACATGGACAGAAAACTGAGCAAACGGATTTTACAGGGTTGGATTCAGTAGCAATGCTTCATCCTTGTCTTATTCATTCCACACTTACTGGAGGCCTAAGGAAGAAAAAAATCCCTGTCTTCAGAAAGAAAATCATGTTGGTAGAGAAGGGTCACTTTTAGCTCTTTCATCCATTTCAAAGCAGAGAAACTGTTTCCTCTTACCTTCTTTCCACTGTCAGCTTCCCCACGGCAGGAAATGATTTGTAGCTTGCCCATTATTTTCCTGATGACAAGAAAATCTTCAGGACTCCCAGTAAGACACTGAATGGACCTGAAGAGGTGAAATAATGAAGTAAAAATAAGTCAGTTCTATATTTAGGGCATTTCTGAGACAGAAATCATAACCCTGACTTGTAGCAACAAGTGTTGGTTAAATAGGAGTGGGATAAAAATCCCCAAACCCTGCTCCCATTGAATCATCAAATAAAACAGATTGGCTCTAAATATATGCATGCAAAGGCAATAAAAAGGAACAAAAATGCAAACTTTAAAGACAAGAACAAATCAAAGAGGGCATCTCTGATCAACAACAATCCCTAAATGCCAAGAGAGCCTCAGGGGAGTCAAGGGAAGTTGGATCAGTGACAGGCTGGTTGGAATGTAAGGTTCCAAGCTCCTTACCATGGAACAGACTCCACCCAGGGTACCTCATTCACTACAGCAATGGATGAAAACACAGAATTGTGCTGTAGATACCATTTTTAAAGCAAAATGTCCTACCCTTCCATCTCTTCAGGGACCTACAAGCAGAACTAGGAGTCTGATGAATTATTCTTTGTTTTTGCTACTTGGCCCTCCTTTAAGTGTCTACAGGCTTATGTTGTTTAGCAGTAACATATTCCTGTGCTCTTACCTATAGTTAATATCATAGACAGTTGCAATAAAACAGAAATAGATTGATTTGCATCGCTGGATTTCCTGTTTCAGTTCAAAACAATATCAGATTCATTCCTGTGAATTGTACTAGATTTGCCAAGCATGGAGAGGGCATTTCTCCAGTTCTTCACACAACTATCACCTGCTAGACTGCAGGGATTTCATTTAACCTGTGGATCTCAATCCTGGCCCAGGGAGAGCATTCCTAAGGTGACACCCATACCCAGTTTAATTTGAATAGTTTAACCTGTGAAGTCATTAAAATTGTCAGTAAGAGCAGTGCTGGTCAGAGCAGGATTCCATGTGCTACCAATGAATTCAGTGCCTACATTCCCTCACTGAGGGGTCCAACACACCTGCTCCTTGTGTCTGGCTCTTGCACAGTTCCTAGAGCTCCCATGATCATCTGTGCCCACCTACAATTCAGGAAATTACCTGATGCTCCAGCTCCCACTGCAGCTGCCTCCTTTCTCTGCCTGCTGGAAAGAGCACAGGGCTGGGGAGCAACACTCAGCTGCTTTTCCTCACAGGAATATTTTCTTCTGACTTCAACCAAACCATTTCTCCCAGACTGGTCTGTTTCACTCCTAAAATCATTCCCACCACCAATTGGGACACTATTTGGGATCAATATTTTCCAGTCTGATTCTTAGCAACAAACTCCTGTACTAGCAGAGATTCATGGGGCTCCTGATCCGTGTTTGGATCCCTACCTGTGGGAGGAAAATCCACACCTTACCTAAAAATATCCAAATGCCACTTCTTATCAATTTCCTTATGAATTGTTGCATGATTCAAGGAGAGGATTGGGAAAAACATAGTTTTCATTGCTGTTCAGGGAGCTTCTTGCCATTACTTTTCAGGGCAGGAGATAAGACACAGTCCTTCATATATGTTGTTTACCCTCCTTGAAGTATGTATTTGTGAGCCTTTTCAAGTCTATATTTAAGCCTCCTTTCTCTTCCAGGCCTTTATCTGGTCAGTTTAGATGAAGCAGCTGCTCCTCAGAAACTGTCAAATAAATACTAATTTTTTCCAATGATAGACACCACTTATCTTCTTGCTACTGCTACATCTGAATTTGCAATCAAAACCACTGCAAGATGTATTCCCAAATGCAAGAAAACAGGGTGCAGCTTTTTCCAGTTTAAAACAACAACCAATCAGTTCACATCTAAAGAAAATGCTAAATAGCCTGCTCCTGAAGCATAATCCAACTGAACAAACCACAAGTATTCAATGGAACAGCTGATCTACACGATGACACTGGAAAGCATCTCTGTATCTCCAGCTGAGCTCCAAGCCTGCATGACTCTGTCAGCTCCTCAGGCTCCCCTCAGGCAAGGTTCAGACAAGATTCACACACTAAGGGATGCTATTCCAGCATGGAAACAAATACCAATCACAACCTGTGGGATCATCCCCAAACCACACCATTTTTCCTTATCCTAAGTTGCACACAATTTTGCCTTCAATGTAATAAATGTAAAGAAATAATTTTTTCACAAGTCTTAATGTGCACATAAATGACCAGAGCAAGTCTTGTGAATACAACAGAAAGAGACCCTGGAGAGCTTTTCTTTATAAACACTGGTACCACACCTGTTCTGAACAGCTCTAATGGGCAATGTTCAGTTCATGTCCCTCTCTTTTGGCACAGGGAAGGTGAGAAAAGCAGGGGAGATCACATTGACCAAGTTCTGCCTTTCAAGAGGAAAATCATGCTGACTGATACTATGAGCTAAGCACAGAGCTGAACCAATGAATTCACATTTCAGTGCCTAACACAAACATGTTCAGGACAAAATTGAACACCCACAGTTTGAAAAAATAGTCAATTATTGGTAGACACAGAAAAGGGGTTTAGGTCTCCTATTACATTTATTAAATATCTGATGAAAGAAACCTGAGGGGGTAGTTTTTCCACTTGTACATCAAAGCCTAAATATTCCAAATGTCCATTCTCACCTGTAAATGCCTGCTTGACCAGACTCTGCCAGCTTCCCATTTGTAGTCAATGACCCAAATGCACGGCCTAAGTATAACCCAGAAGGCTTAAACTGTGCAGAATAGAATTATTTCAAGACAAACATTTTATTTTGCACTTAAAAATTTAGCAGAAGTTGGAGAGTTAAATGAATGTCAATGCTCTGCTTTTTACAATGTAAATTTCTTTGAAAATGAACAGATACAAGTAAGGAAATGAACATTTTTTAAAAAGTACCTTGTACTTTTCCCTCTAAACTGGAAAACTCCTTTTAGTAGAAGAGCAGGCTTGAAAACACTGCTGCAACAATTACCTATAGCCTCCCAAAAATGACTCAGACTGCAGGGTGTGAGGCGTAATTTTGGTTCCTAAGTACTCAGGTACTACCATCAAATACATTAATGGTAACTATTGCCAACATTTTCAATAGAAATATCAAAGAAAACTGACTATAAATATTCAAAGTATATTTTTCCTAACAGGAACAAAGTCTGTATAGGAGTAAGACAAAACCAAAGAGGCTGTATGTGGTGACCCTGCATGAGCAGTCATCTCTCCTTCAGCAGACACTGCAAAGGAATCAGCCTTGTCAGGGTCCAAAAGACCAAGGAAGGGCTGCCAAGGGCCATGTGCAAGCTGCAATAACTTAGGCCAGCTTCTGTGTGTTCAGTAGCTCACAGATGAGGCTGGAATACAAACACCCTGATTTGGCATTTTGGGACACAGACGGAGGAAATGTCACTGGCAAATGAAAAACTAAGTTAAAGCAGGTTGGGACACTTAACATCTTTCTTTAGGCTTGCATCAGCTGCTTGCACCAGCTCTGGGGGAGAAAAAGCCAGCAGGGAACAGAACTTCCAAATTCACTCCTGGCCCTTTCCTTCCAGCCCACATAAGTGTTTCCTGTGAGCTGGATACAGGGAGGAGAGGGAGGCTCCCACATCCAGATCAATGTGACCCCTCTGCTCTGACTTTGAATCACAGTCAGGGGACATTCAAGTATCAAAGACATGAACTTCACAACTCACCTTAGAGGAACCTTCATTTCCAAGCTTGTTTGTGACCAATATATTGTGACATTGTGGCTGTCAAAACAAAGAGCCACATTTCTGAGCTGTGTCATTGAAATGTAATTACAGAGGGGCAGTTTTGTGCTGTTCTGTGCAACCCTGAAGAGAAGTGCAAAATAAAACAGCCCAGAATCAGGAGCATCCTGTGACAACTTAATGAAACATAGGCAACCAAAACCTATGTGGGACATAGAAAACCTATGTGTGATCTATTTTCAATTGCTGCTTCTAGTAGAGCATTACAGAACATCAATTCATAAGCAGTTGTGCTCATTGGCATGACCCAAAATGACTTTTGAGAGTGGATTTACCAGGGTCAAGTCTCTCTTGTATACTGAATTTACATAAGCAAGTGGTGCAAAGGAATGCAATGTTGTCCATTCCATGCCAGCCACTTCTGTGTTTGGCTGTGGAAAAGCTGCAATGGCAAACAAAAAAAATCCCCCACAAAAAACCCCCAAACCAAACCAATATAAACCACAAACAAACAAACAAACAAAAAAGCTTCACAAAAAATCCCCCAAAGAATGAAAACCAAAAACATTTAAAAATCCCAAAATCACAAAACATGCCACCTCCCCCCAAAAAAACCACAGGTGTAAGCAAAGAAACTAAAAAGGCAAGGTTAGATATCAAATAGATATAAAAAAGGAAATTTATTGCAGAGTACTACCAGGTCTCCCAAGCCCAGGGGAATTGTTTGAAATAGACTCATGGATACATTCTCTTAATACCTGAGAATTTTATCCAAGTGCATCTCTACGCTGTGAAGTTTCACAAATTCATTACCCCTTCAGAAATATGCTAGAATCACACAAGTAAAAACTAACTCAACATATCATCATTACCATCTTTAGCACTTTTTCTCCTTAAAACAATACACTTAGAACCATGAGGTGAAAGAAACACCTTTAAAAAATCCAAACAAACCAACAGGTATCAGATTGATGCAGACAGCCCCGTAGTGTTAAGCTCCCACAGACCTGAGCTAAGAGGGACATCCAGGGGAAATGGAGTTTACATCCTCTTGATGGCTGCAGCTCACGTTAAACCATTTCACATCTGTGTTATAAATATTCAGAAAGAAATGTCTGTCTTGTATTATACACATCACTGGGAAGGCAAAGTTGTGCAAGAATGAAAAGTACTATTGGATTGCCACAGAGATGACAGTTGTGCCACATCTTGATTCATTTGGTCAGAGAGAGAAAATTCTTCATCACTGCTTTACCAAACAAATTATCTGCCTCAGAGTTCACTGTTAAACCAGGGACATTGTGCAAAGAAAAAAAAAATTAAAATAATAATAACAACCCCCCCCATGCCTCTGGTGCTACACTTGCATAGGTATTTATTGCCATTGATAATGAAGCTATCTTTGGTAATCCTGTATCAAATTCCCTAATGGCAATAAATATTATGAGCTAAGAGGGATAATGATGGAAGCTGCTGTTTTGAGCAAATGGAGCTGAACTCAGTAAAGGCTGACAAACTGCTTTTGTTTTTTTTTTTTTTAAAGCAAGATGGAAAAAAATCCCTTGTATGTGAAGAAACCTGTTGCCCCAATTCATCTCTTTGGATATCCACCCTCGTGGATTGAAGGAAAAAGCCAAGGAGTCCCATCTCAGAGTCACAGATCCTTTCCTCTGTGGGACATGGGAGTACTGAAGCAAAGGCACATGTGCTCCATGTCACCAGCAACATTTTCCCACTTTCTTTCAGCCCCGGGAAGGGAGATCAGCCATCCATGGTGCTGTTCTCCCCCACCTTCTCAGGTGCTCCCAGCAGCTCCAACGCAGTGGCCCTCACTCCATTATTCCCTGAGCAGACTGGGGGAAAGCTTCCCAGTCCTCTGGCTCCATTTGCACTGTTTCTCATGTTGCTTCATGTTAGATCCAACCCATCTTGAGAGACAGGACTGGGGAAAACAGGGCTTTTGCTTCCCATCACACGCCTGCAGCCAATGGCTCTTACCATAGCAGGGCTCAGCTCTGCAAACTCCCTGCAATCAAAGTCTCACAGAAACCTGCTTGGTGCTGGAGAGTCTCCCTGGCCCTGTCAAGAAAGGACTGCAGTGGGAACAGGCACTGAGAGCAGACAAAACAGGCAAATCCCCACATGGGGACTGGGTGAATTCCTGCCATCCTGAAAGAATGTTCACTTCTGATCCCAGCTGCAAAGCAAATCCACACTAACTGGAACCAGCCATGGTTCTGTACCCAGGCCACTTGAAATCCACAATCAGGAGCTTTTATTCAGCTGCTCACCACCTCTGAACTGCATGAAATATTGCCTCTGCAAGACAAAATGGCAGCATTCTACTGCAAGGTTTGATAATAACCACTTGCAGGGTATGGCAGAAATATTCTTCCATTGGGGTGTTCATCTTTACAATATTCCAAAGCACATCTTCAAGGACTTTTTCCAATACATTCCCTGGCTTCCAAATCAAATAAGCATTAATAAAGAAAAGGTAACATTCATACCTCTAGCACTCTGCAGGAGATTGCATCTATAAAAAGATACTGAAGTAATTAGTGTGGAGTATTTTTCTAAATTCTCAGACCATTAAAGCAAGAGCACCTTAGTTTAAGGAAGGCACCTTTCCAGTGCTTAGCTTTCTGCTCACAGAGTTTAGTTAGGGCTTAGTGTACTGGCAATCTCTTTATTCAATTAAATTCTCTTTTCACAACAGCAAATTCTCTTTTTATAAAAAGTTACAAATTATGTATAAATTTATTAAAATATGTTTTTATAAAAATCATAACAATAAAAAAACACAATATGAATATGTGATAAATGATGGATAAATTTACTGTATCAAATGATGTATAGTTTTTGTAACAATAATTATGTCTAGTACTAGGTACTGTAGCATAAGTGTGTGTGTGAGCAATGTTCATTATTCAGACTAAATCACCCTACACAATACTCTTTGCATCAGGAAATAGTAAAATGATTTTCATTGCAAGCGTCCTTAAGAGTAGTAGGAGTAAAGCAAGCCTAAGCAGATGATCATTGGCACTATCCAAGAGCAGAATTTCTCTCCATAAAATTAGGGTTTAAAGCCAAAAAAGACCAGCCTCTCAAAGACACAGCAGATGAGGTGCTCATCTGCAGACGCAGAAATCTCCTGTCTGATCAGGATGTGCCCTTGGTGTAATATTAGGAATTCCCAAATGGGCAACCAACTGTGGGAGTCCATGTCATAAACCAAACAATACTGCAAGACAGAGGAAACACACTACAAACGGAGCTCTGAAATCTTTATTTGCCTGTAACAAATAGAAAGCATGTAGATCTTCTCATTAATGCATCCTAGATGGAGCTGGTGAAACCACAAATAGGATTGAAAGTGTGAAATAGAGAAAGATCTTTCAGAGATATAAACAGTGGCTCTAATAATTCAGAATGATAATAAGTCTCAGAACATTTGGATGGGAAAGATGGAAGACAACTTGGATAAAAATAGAAAGGCATGCCCTGATGCACTGGCTACACTAGAAGTTGATTTTTTCTCAGTAGAGTGGAGAACAGCAATTCTTGATTAATGAATCCTTTGAAGGCAAATTGTCACCTTTTTCCCATCCATTTATCCCTCAGTCCTGCAGCTAGAGCTGCATGAAGAGGCATTTACTCTCTTTGTACTACACTTTCATTTTGGTGGGAGACTTCAGTGGAAAATATACCAACCTTAACATCTAGTACACTTCAAGGAATATTCTAAGGATAGAGGTATAATCTGCTTTTTATAGAATTTGTCAAAAGCCTGCTGTTGTTTCACTAGAACTGAAAGCAGTCTGCAAAGTGAACAAACAGGCCTACTTCTAAAACCAGTCACAGAAAAGCAAAAAGGGATCATGGAGCCAGGACTGAACATTGAGCACATGTGAAGGTGCAGCCCTGGTCATTTTTGTGTGGCCACCTAAGCAGCTACACCATGGCAAGTACAGCTTCAGTATCAGAATAGTATATTGAAAACAAAGGGCAGTTCTTCATTGCTTTAAAGCAACAGAAATCCTTTGAAATCAATAAAGAGCTGGGAAGGCTGCATCAGCTGAAATGCACATTGGACATATTTCTATAAAACATATTTTACATGTCACCATAACTCCACTGGGGAAAATCCCACCAACAGGGGGCTGATGTCACCTGAACAGCGACATCCCAGCAGATGAAACAATGACCCAAACAATGAGCCCAGGACTGACTGAATCAGCAGCCATCCTAAGAAATCAGCTGTGAATCAACCTGAGGAACAGCGCAACAAGAAATGAGGATTGCTTACACCCCAGGCAGAATAGAGCAAGGACTGCAGTCTCCTGACTAAACAGAACAAGCAGCAATCAAAAAGGCTTAGGGATGTTTCTGCTCCTCAAAGATTTCTGAGAAGAATTCACAAGCTCCCTCAGCTCCAAAGTCTGCAGTGGGCAAAGGAGGAAAGGTTCCTGTTGGCTGCCCCAAACCTCATCAGCCTGGCCTGAGCTTTGATGGACCCAGTTTGGCAGTGAAAGCTGACAAAGAGTTGAAAGAGTAACTGTGGGACAGAGGGCAGCAAGTTAGAGGAAAGAAAGGGGTTTGTAACCAGATTGAAAGAATTTAATTTTAAAAGAGGATGGGAATTTAATTTCATTTAGCAAAGTGCTTCACCTAGGGACAAACCAAAAGAAGGAACTGGATATTAAATGAGACAACTGTACTGTAAAGTTGGTGAAAAGAACAAATGAGCCTCCCTGAAGCCATTTCCATGACGTTACCAGCACACACTGACAATGTAAAAAGGAAAAATGGGTACAAAGGTTCTTTGCCCACAGAGAAAAACAGTCCCAAAATACTGTTTGGTAACTGTCAAGACAGCTTGATATTATTGCTACAAGAATTTCTGGGAAGTGCCATCTGTGTATCCTTACTCATACTTCTGAAGCTTTGAGGGTCAAGCAATCACTGAGGTCAGAGCTCCAGGTTTTCACAGAACCTCACGTAGACATAAATCTGAACAGGAATCCTACAACTACTCACCACAAAATCAAGAAGAAGGTGAACTTTTCAAGTATCCATCCTTGCTCCCAGTTCTTATCTCTGTGCCAAGGAATGTGGCCTGAAACACTGTAAATAGCACTCTGCAGAAATTAGTTGTGTTTTACTTGTCAAAACATCTTCAGAGGGAATGCAAGTCAGACTTGTTTTTTCCCAGCAAGAATTCCACTGGAACTATAATTCAATCTAGAAGAAGCAAGATCCATCTGCCACTGGCACCAGGCAAAACTCAAAACCCATACAAAAATAACAACAGACTAGAAAAAGTGGACATGAGTCTTCTAACAGTGGAAGAGTCTTTCAATGGACTGGGGAATATGTTCAATTTGCTGTCAATGACAGCCCTGATAGAACACTGCACATTCAGGAACAACATTGAGTGGCTGCTGCAAGAGGCATCAATTGTCCCCAAGGGCCCTGTCCTACAGCACTGCCCATCACCGTGAGTGTCTCTGAGGCTCTCTGGAAAATACCATGGGAGGAACAGGCACTGCAGATTGCTTGGGCTGAAACAAAAGCAAAGGCACTAAAACAGCAAGAACAGCCTGGGTTTGCTGCATGAGCCTTACCATGAGCAGTGCAGCTTAAGGAATTCTATGAAGACCACAAGGGTGTCACAAAGTTTTGGGACATTGGGATGGGGTTTTTCTGGTTTGTGGGTTTTTTTTTGGTTTTTAAATTTTTTTTTTGTGGTGGTGTGATTGGCTTTTCTTTGTTCAGCTCTTTTTTGGTTGAATTTTCTTTGTTTGCTTTTTTAATTTTTTTTTTTGCAGTCGTTTTTCATACATGTATTGCAGCAGCATCTCAAAGCATCATTAGAACTTAGAGCACCATTAGACCAGCAAAGCAAAACATTCCAACAGAAATAGCTCCCTGCAGACTTGATTTAAAAGGGAGCTGGGAAGCAGCTCCTGTGAAAAATGTCCTACAAGCAGCTCCAAAAAAATAGTCATAATTAAACTTCAAAATATTTCAGATCTTCATTTAAAAGTTGCAGATTTCACTTTTGGCCAAGGCTTCTTCAGCAAAACATTCTAACTATGCAGAAAATATTTGTTTCTAAAAAAGAAGTTCTATACTTATTCACTACTCAAAAATATGTAATCTCATTAAACACAAGATAAAATTAGAGAATGGAACAAACACTAGGAGGCAGACAAAAATTGCTAACATAACTACTGAAGGTACTTAATCTTTTGAGGCATCTGTATTTTAATATTTGCCTTGCTGCAGCCTGGGTTCCCCTCAAACTGCTGGGCTCTCAAAGACCAGCTATTTCTAACCTAAACCCCAGTTCCTCTTAGAGCAAGCTAACTAACCACAGAGAATAATCATTTGTACAACAGAATAAAACACATGAGCAGAGCAGAGGCTGAACATCAAATCATCATCCAAAGCTGCTTTATCCCAACATGAAGATTACAGAGAAAGCAACCAAAAGTCTAAATGCTAAGGACTCTACTCTTACAAGCTTTTGAGAAACCTACATGGTAAGGAATTGAAATACTCTGAATGGTATTTTACCACTGAAATGTCCTCATTTTTTTAGAAAAAGGTTCGTGCTGCAAGCAAAAGTTTTGTGATTCAAAACATCCAAGGCCAAAAGCTCCAAAGACTTAACAGTCTGCACAATTTTATCTTCTGACTGTACTAACATAGTGCTCTGCACACAGAAAAGAACAAAACCACATAATAGTGAAGAAGATTGATGGAGAGATTTCATTCCTTCTATTCAGTCTATTAACTCAGCCATTATCCCAGGGAGAATATACACTATGTTGGATAAGAAAATGGCAAAAGTGTATTCCATGACTCTGCAAGTGGCAATAGTTCTCTGTTCTCAGGGAGAATTGAAACCATTTGAATTCACTCCAAATTGTGCCAGAGGCCAGCTGCACACAAACTGCTGCACAAATGCAAGTGCCAGCCCAGCAATGCTATCAATTCCTTACAAAGCTTCCATCAGGGCCTTGAGTGCACCACCAGCCCTCCAATGCCCTGGGAGCTGCAGCCCCAGAAGCGCTGCCCCAGGGCCCAGGGCCTGCCCTGGGGACAACAAGGGACTGTCCTGCCTGGGCCCTGGGCCCTCTTGGCTCCTGCAGCATCCTCCCTCATGGCACAGCCCACACCTCCCTGCTGCCACATTTCTGCAGAACAGAACTGATCTCCTCAGCAAGGGCAAAGGCAGGCAAGTACCACCCACCCACCTGCTGGATCTCAGTGCCCAAGGGGTCCCTTAAAAGCCAGCAACAGGATTCCATCTTGCACAGCTACAGCAATTTCCTCTCTTTACAATCAACAATTGGCCTGCCTGCTCACTCTAATTCAATCCCCAGTTCATCTCACCCCCCACTTTAAAACACTAAGGACAGCAAGTTGGAAATCATTGCAATAAAAGCAGAGAGTGCAGGCAGTGCCAAGGCCTGCCAGAGGCCAGCCAGGCACTGCCCAAGGACAGAACTGCTGCCCACTGCAGCAGGGAGGAGACATCAGCTAAAGAGCACCACAGCAGCCATTAAATAAGAGCAAAACATCTGGGAAAGAAGCTGATGCTCCAATGATTCCATGACAAATTATAAGAAGAAGCCCCCAAATTCTTGGTTGAATTTGGCCCAAGTGTCAGGTAGTATGTTCTTTATTTCACAACAAGCACTTCCAGCATTTTCTTCAGACTGAAACTCTTAGAAATATTTATCTATCACTGTGCTAGTCTGTGAAGATGCCAGTGAAAATGTTTCATTTTACAGACCCATTCACATGCAACTCTAGAGAACAAAGCTAAGTAGGAAGAATGAAGTGTTTTAATAAACAAAATTAGGAGACAAATGAGAAAAAATGCAGTAAAGGATTAAACTCATCCTTAAAAAAGGAAGGTGAGATTAAAACACTACCAGTATGTTGCTGTCTTATTTCTATCTCCTTTCTTACCTCATTCAATACCTAAACCACTTTGGAACATTTGCTTAACAGCATCTTATTGTTATGGAAATTACCACCAAATTGTGTTCCTGAATTAAAGCATTTGGTTTGGGTTTTTCCAATTAGCCACAAGCATATTCAGAATGCTGAAAAGTGATACATGGAATGAGTCTCCAGTGACCCCAAAATGTCTGTTTCCTGGCACTGTACTCTCCCAGTCATTCCACTACCATGAAGGTTTCAGAAGGTTTAGACCATTAAATTCTTAAATTCAGAATGCTTACACAATTAAAATATTAATTGGTTTTCTGCTAGCTATTTCACTTTAAAACCCCCAAATCAAGCTAATAAAAGCAGAAAGCAGCTCCAGGTTGGGCTGCTTTTCCCATGCAGCCATTGCAGAACACGTGCTGCTCTCCAGGACAGTGGTGATGCAATGCTGAGGCTTGGAAGGGACCTTCTGGATCATTTAGATCCAACCCCTCTGCCATGGGCAGGGACACCTGCCTGGTGACAATGAGGAACAGGGAGCTTAAGACATGAACTTTCATTCCAGCACAGAATGCTGGAACTTGGTCATTCATGTTTGAAGAAGGACTTGATCTTTCTATGAATTTTTTCCCTCTCATTTCATCACCGAGGAAATAATTTGGTCTTCCCTGATGTAGCCACAATGGAAATGAAATAGGGACAGAAACATAACTTTTCTGTAGGATTTAGGAGGGAGGGGAAAGAACAGGCTATCAGAAAGGAAGCCTACTTTTGGAAATCCATATCTTCTTTAATGGAAAGTTCTTGCACCAGAAAGCAAGGAATTTTATTTGTTTTTCTTGCTTTGTCTGCAAGTTCCTTCCATTTCCAATTTCCCCTTTCAGATGCAATTAAAACAGGTCCAATATTCAACAGACAGCAAACTAATTGCTTGATAATGACCTTTTAGGTGCCCAGATTAATGGCTTTAAGTGGAATTTTAATGAATTTTTCTGAGTATATTATATATATTTAGATCCAACCCCTCTGCCATGGGCAGGGACACCTGCCTGATGACAATGAGGAACAGGGAGCTTAAGACATGAACTTTCATTCCAGCACAGAATGCTGTTTCTATAAACTATATTTTATAAACTAAATATTTGCTGTTTATACACATACACATGAACAGAGTATTTTTGATTAAATGAAACTTCATCATAACTGTTATTCCAAGCTGCATTCTTTGCACAGAGCTATACCATAGGAGTAGCCTATCTATGAATATATTCACATCAACTTGTGCTCTGCCTTGACAAGCCTGTCCAGGGCCATGGTTTGAAACAGGGGATCCACATTCAAGTTCATGCCCTGCATGCCTCCAGGTAATGCAGGATACACTGCTCTGAATCAAGAAGAGCAGAGATTTCAATCTAGACCTCCCACATTTTGTGCTACTGCTCTGTGCATGATACACATGTTGGTGACAGTCACACACATAATTCCCAAAATCAGCAGCTGAAATTCTGACTTGGACAACCCAATTTCAGGAGAACAGCCAAATCATTTCATACTATTCTGTCATAAAATAGGGAAACAACTTGAAACATCAGGAATTCCTTAAAAATAGGTGTAGAAAGCACAGATTTGCACTACAGCTTGAATTAGATTTGCATTACACTTGCATAGTGCTTTACTATGGAAACCAAAAATTGTTTTCTGCAGGAAGGAGGTAAGGAAGCCAAACTCCTAATTTATTGAGCCTTTCAGTCAATTGACAAGGTGAAGACAGGTTTGTTTTGCTTTTGATGTAGTTTTTGTTTTTTAAAAGACCAGCAATGTTTATTTTACAACTCTTAATTTCAATAGACGCCACTCCTAGGGTACAAAGATTGAGGGAAGAGAATACTACCTGTAAAATTGACAAAGGACAGAGAGGAGAAGGGAGCATTCTGAGTTGGCCTACAAGCCTGGGACTGAGTGGATCAACAATTAATATCTTGAAAGATTGGCTTCTTTCACAGGCCATAAAACCAGTGCTGATATGTGCTATGACATGGCATAAACTTGGACATAACTACTTGTACACTCGAGTTTCTGCTTGAGCATTTATACATCTTCCAGACTGTCAAATGAACTGCATCCATCTCCATTTCAACAACTAGAAAACTCCTTTTCAAAATGGTTTAAATTGGTTGTAAAAAACTGCCTTTAACTGTGAGCATGTCACTCAGCTAGAGTGGAACTTCAGGATATGATACAAAACCAAAGTACAGATAATAATTGAGTTCTTCTCACTTGGCCTTAATTTGATTAATTCACTCTTATTTTGCTTTTCTCATTAAAAATTGTGTCTCATGTTATATGATACCTGCCACCTGAGATGTTCATGCACAAACACAAAAAGATCTGAAATTTACTTAGAATATCTATAAGAAAGTGTCTTTTTCCCATTTGTTTTCCACATGATAAAATGAAGGCACTTACCTGCCAAAAAAAGCCACATGAACAAAAAGTAGGAAAAAGCAAAGTTACTTCTTCATCCAAAAGATGGACAAAACAAGCTAAAAATCTACTTTTTAGAAGTGGATTATCATACAGGTTTTCAGGAAGAAGATAGCAACTTCAGGAATCCAGGGCCAGCCAAACACAGAGTATCTCCAACTAAGAGAGCATTCAGCTTTACCTTTCAGCCAGACATTAACTTCCTTGTATTTTCAAACAACAAAGAAGCCAGAAATGGCATTCAGACACTGTCCTTCACATCCTCACCTCTTCAAAGCTCTCTATTGGAATTATTTACAAAAATATTTGGGGGGGTGGGGGAGGTGATTTAATCATATTGAGATAAAAAGTGAGATCTCTTGAGACATACCTACCATTCTGTCTCACTGATGTCTCACACTCTGCTAACCCATTGGCAAAATTCCCTAATAAATCAGTGTATTGGGTCTGACCGAGGTAAAATAGCTCTGATGTGCCAGTCTGTTCTTCATTGTAAAGTCTCTTGCCACATTAAACCCAAAGGAAATCATTGCCCCAAGACTGGGAAACTGAGGACACCAAAAGAGAGTTTCCATGAGTTAGTACACTGGCACAGCAGAACCCAAATATTGTAAGGGCATGGAGCAGATACTCCTGGAAACTGTGCTGAGACACATGGCAAATAAGGAGGTGACCGGTGACACTCAACATAGTCACACCAAGGGCAAGAAAGCTACAAAAAGACATTTCTCATACCTTTAGGTAGGTCATAGGAAAACAAAGCAATTTTCAGAGTCAATTTAAATAGGTTCTTTATGATAAAAGTCAGCAGAACTCCTCCCAGTAGCAGTATATGCTATTACACTGCTGTGTCTGACTTCCCAGATGTCAAAGATTACTTTACCCTCAAAAGTTCACTGGACAAATGTGTGTACAGAACCTTTTTCTTTTTCTTAAAATAATTAGAAGGATATAAAGCAATACTGCCTTTGCCTGACTGACAAGTTCATGAGCTGCACTTCTCACACATCAAGACAAGCTCAAGAGAATTGAAACTAGCAGAGGACTTGAGATACCCATCACCATCAGTAAGGGGTTTGTTTCCAAACAGGTACAGAAATTCAAGCTTTGAGGAGTTTGGCACAGAGTGATGCATTTGTCATTGAAGCACACCATAATCCTCTTGTGAGCGATGTTGTGTGACACACAGGCACATGGCAAGGCTAAATTAGAAAGCACCAGCTCTTCACTCAACTGGCTCCCAGTTCTTGGCACCTTGGTAAGCTGCAATCATTTCATATTGCCAGGAGAAAAGGAAGCAGGAAATTGGGGTGGCAGAAATAGAGAAAATGGCCATGTGCATGATGTGCTTCCAGGAAGAAAAGGAGATGTCAGCTGACCATTGGGAGTGCAACCAAACTCTGCTCTTTCACCCTCATTTCCTATGGGGCCCAATGGGATTCAGCCCAGGGTACTGCAAGAGCTGGCTGATGTGATTGCAGCACCTCTCTCCTTGCTTTTGAGATGCTTTCATTGTGCACAGAGCTTCCACCTGACTGAAAAGTGGCAAAAGTTCAAGAAGGGTGAGAAGGAAGACCCTGGAAATTACAGGCTTGGCAGTCTCCCTTCAGTGCCTGGTAAAATTAGAGAGAAGGTTATTCTGTCCATCTTGGGATCTTTCTCAGCACATTCCAGTATTTCACAGTTGGGATGTATCCCATGTTTGAGCAGCAAGTCTGGAGAATATGCTCAGTCAAAAGATATGAAGCAATCTGCTCCTGATTCAAGGTTTCTTCCTAATTATCCAAGTTCACAGCTGGGCACAGGCACTCAGAAATTATCATACTCTAATGCCATTACCCTCAAATTCTACTTACTGTAGACAATTTCAGTTTATCAAATACAACCTTTGAATAGATTTGTCCCCCCCATTACATGAAAGGAAAAAAGAAAAGTTGTCTACAATCATGATACAAGGAAAGCATATTTTAAACCAAACTTCCCATGAAATACAGCTGGTGAGCAGAGGAGGACACAGCTGGCCTAAAACCTAGGATAGCCTAGGTCCCCAATCACACAGAACCTATATTTTCATTAGAACTGATATATCCTGATATCCCTAGGCTTCAGCTGGGCTGATTATAATGTTGAAACAGTCAGCGTGTGTCTATTTTTTATTTGGAAGTAGAAAGGCAAAAGACAATTGAAGAAAAAATTCCTATTGTTCATAGAAGAGCCCAGCAGTCACCTATGAAATATAAAGTTCAACCTTGATTTCTCCTCAGAATGAGGGAGCTCAAATCATGTCTTCCATTTCCCCAAAGAATGCATTAGGAAGCAAGCTGGAAACTATTCTACCACACTCAGCAGAAGCTGCATTACTACAAGGAAAAGAATTCAAGGTTTCTTGGGCCCAGTGGAAGGATCACATTTGACAGAGCAACACAGCATCTCATTCATGATTGTTACATTTGTTATTGGGGAGAGAAATTCTACTGGAAGCCAAAACAAAAATTTGAAGTATTCTTCATCTCAGACAGATGCTCTAGTTTGAATGCAATATACAAATAGCACTCATTTTCTTGATGCCATAAATACAATTACAAATGCCTTGAAACCTGCTATCCACATATTTACTCAAAAGAATAACAAATCCATTCGTTTCTAGTGCTCAGTTGGTCAACATTGAGAATATTTTAATCATACTGGGGAACTTTCAACTACAAAAACAAGCAAAAAATGGACTCCACATGCCAACAGAAAGCACTTGCAAGCATTTTCAGAACTGCAACTTAGACATGTGACTTGGACCAAAACGATGCCTTCAAACATCTGATCTTTTGGGAGTTGCAATAAAATTCAGGCTTTTACTTGAAAATACTGAAAATAGAAAAGCAGAAGACAGCCATGAAAAGACAAAAAGCATAAAATCCAACATGTTTCAATATGCTGCATTCTTCCACCATCACCTTCTGACAGTGGGTTGGTGCTTTTAAGGGATTAAAGGTCAAATAAGGCCTGCAATGTTTAGCAGGAGCAAAGACAGCATGCCAGGAAACATGTTACATTATTTCTGCCTTCTCTAGTCTTACTTCCAATACACAATGGTACAAGGAAACAGACCTGGCATTTTTTCATGGTTCTACCCATTCAACACAATCCTCCAGTGTCAACTTACCAGATAGAAAGGTGGAACCAAACTGAGATCCTCATGTAGATGCTGAAATGTCCCATTTCTTCCTCCCTAATACAGCTTCAGGTATGAAATCATGCCACAGAATTTGGTATCATCTCCTGGATAATGGTATTTCTCTGCCTTAATGATGGAAAGGATTTTGAGGCTCACTTTTGGGAACATACAAATTCACCTCACACCTGACTACAGCACTACATGAAGTGGAAACTGATCTGTTCTCTCTACCCCTCACAGCTGGCAGCTCCAACAAATGAAAATCTGGTTTGTGAAACACTTAGCAGAGAATTTTACGCCTTGCAAAAACAGCAGCACTGGACATGAGACCATGAACAGACCTCCTAGAGAGGCCATGGGACAGGAAGTTCATTTAAAAACTCCCCCAATTACGTCTTCTTACCTCAGGGAATTAGATAATTGCCTGAGTAGTGAACATGTCCTAGAGAGTAATCAAACAATTGGAGTAACAAGGAGACAAATACTGGCCCTGTGAAATGGAAAGTTCATTTAAAATCAGCTACCCCATCAGCAAAACCTGTTTGAAAATGGTGTGTGATACTAGGAAATGAAATACAAATATCTGGCATTAAACATGCTCCAACTGTTCATACTGCACAATAACATTCTTAATAAAGAACTAAATACACTTGAGTCAAGCTCAGTCTGGTGCCTCTGAGAAACTAAAGCCTCATTACCAATATCATGATCTAAAACTAATTAGTAGTTGGTGATTGTAGCCTGCTGGCACTAGGAAGCTGATGAGCATTCCTCAGAAGCAAACAGGGCTGGGCTGGGGGAGGAGAGGGCTCCTTCCCTTTGGCTTCAGACTCAAAGAACAGAAAAGGAATTCAACATTTCATACCTGTGAACATTGCAGCTCAGTTTCTTTCATTAATCTGGATAATGGGCTGCTATTTGATGTGCTTGAGGCATTTTCATTGCTTGACATATGTGCAGTTCAGAATTTTTCGCCTGCTTGGATGACAGAAATTGAAATCTTAAAGTGCAATTAAATATTTTATTACCATTGTTTAATTAAATAAATACTGGACTAACTTGTCAAAGCAGACTTCACTGGCATGCTAGGACAGCATTTTCTTTTTTGTTTATGGATGTCATCTATGCCTAAATGCTGGGATGATCAGTGTCATTACTTTTAATAGTACTGGATGCATTCAGGGCAGAGGGATGGACTAATTACTGAGTATTCCACAGAAAACAGTGCTTTTCATTTCCCTAATCATTTGCTGTGTGACCCTTTTCCTTCCTTTTAAATTGAGGAATGAATCCATTTCAAAATCCTAAACTGAAGTTCAGGTCAAACTTCAATTCCATACCAGAAGAAAGCCCTGCATTGTGTCACAAGTCCAAGTTTCTAATTCAGTGGACATGCTAAGGAGCAAGACCTGCAAGTCAACTTTCAACAAGTGAGATGTGGGTATTGGAACATTTTCTTTCTGCTACCACCCAGCCACCTTGGAAACCTGGGTTGTTCTAAAGAATCCATGTCCAGTGGAAGCCCCTGACCCAGTAAAAGCTCAGATGAGCAAGGGCTGAAGCTTCACTTGTATCTGCTGCTTTCCACAGGGTGAGATACACATTCCTGTACAGACAGATGAATATGCACAGACTCAGATCAAGTATGGAGAGAACACAGACCTGGTGACTCTGCTGAAAACAAAGCAGGGTTATTTTTCTGTCCTTCTTTTGGTTAATATTGTGAAGCACTACACTGAGAGCTAAGACAAGACAGTGCACTGCTGACCTCCAGTGAAGCAGGTACTCAGCACCAGGACCAAATTCCTCAAGGCTGCTTCTTCAGTTTCAATATCTTCCTCTGGCTGGGAGATGATCCCCTCCAACTTAATGAACTGGCAGGAGACTAACACTCGTGCAGCCCTGAGTACACAAAAATATACTGCATCAGCATTATAAAGAACACTAAGTTCTGACAGAAAAAGAAAAGTTATTTAAAGTAATATGACACAAAGAAAAAGCAGAATCCTGTACATAAAATCTTTCTGTCATAGCCTAAATACAAGTAGTAGACACTTTATTTTAAGTCTTTATTCATAAGATTAATCACAATGTTCACATAATGCGTGCATCATTCAAAATGTGCCTTGGTGCAAAAAATACACAACTAGGACAAAATGCTTCTACAAACTAGTGAGCAGTACCAGTAAGACTAAGATGAACAAATGGAAAATGCTGAAGTTTCTTAAGCTTTGGATTTTAATGCAGATGATCATGAGGCTGATCAGCAGAAATGTTCACTATCCATACACAGCAACTGAAACAAATTACAGATTAGGCATTTCTGATTAGAGCAATAGTTTACTACAAGAATGGTCCCTTTTACATCAATACATGTCTGAATGCTGAAGAATTGCACAGTTTGAAATGAGTACCTGCATTCCATAACTCTAACCTGGCTTAGGAGGACATCATGTGGCAGAATAATACATGAACAGACACTGCAACCTTCCCGCACAAAAACCCCTCCTTCTGCAGCTGCTGCCCCTTGCAGCCAAAAATATTCCACACTGTGGAGAGACTCGGTGAATGTAGAAGCAGCGTCCAAAATCGGGTATCAAGATAAAAGAGATTATTATTAAGATAATCTGCAATTCTGAGACAAAGGAGGGGGTGAATGACTGGATTCAGGAGGTTTCCTCAGTTACCAAGCCCTAAGCAGCCATTTTCCAATTTTGGAAGCACACAGCCCCACGTACAGTATTCAATTTCCCCCTTCTCTGCTCTTGGATCAAACTGCCTTTGCCAGAGCCCTACCAAAAGCAGGGATTTGTGCAAATGTGACCTGATGGCATCAATCAAGAACTCCAAGGAATAGATGAAAGAGCTCCATCCTACTTCATCAATAAAATCTCTCATGAACAACTCCATGATTACTAGCACTTGAATCAAAAAATAGAGTTCTAGAGAGCTATTTCTGGATTTTTAGTTGCATTTATCTGAAAATCCATTTGATTTCCCTTGCCAGAGGCTGATAGTAAATTCTGATATTCTTAAAATATCAGACAAAGATGGAATCTACTTAGACATTAATTTTAAAATTTAAAAATAAAGTAATCTGCTTTAGTTATAATACCATTATAGAAATGATGGACTCAATTCAGAATGTTCTGTTATCAGTCCAGGAAATAAGAACTGAAAGGAAAAATAACAATTGAATGGCATGGTTAATGGTGGACATAGTTAGAAATTCACCACTGAAGACAACAGAAATTGTGAATGAGGAGAAAAAAATTTGGAAAAGAAAATTTCAAGGAGATTTTTGTAATTCTTGCTCCTGCCAGAAGACATAGGCTTGGGTCATGCTACTTCCTTTGATAAAAGGCCTGAGATGAGCTCAGTTGGTCAGAGCACAGTGTTAATCACACCAAGGTTGTGGGTTTGATCCTTGTATGGGCCATCCACCGAAGAATTGGACTCCATGATCCTTCTGGGTCCCTTCTAACTCAGAATATTCTGTGATCATAGAAGCATTCTTCAACTCTATTTTTTCACTGATTTAGAAGAACTATCTTAGAACCAGCAACACTACTTTTCAATGCATTCTAAACTTAAATCCTCCCGATGGATGAGAAGAATTCTGGAATGCTGACTTTAAACACACAATTGAGATGTCCTGAAATATCTCTATTCACAAAGCTTTTGTAATCAGTCTCATTCTGTTCATTCTCAGATAATCCAGGCATTTCTTCCTTACTACAGTATCATTCAGAAACCCTGGATCTTCCACCCTATTCCTACATTTTTCATGTAATGTAAACTGACAAAAGAAGTTTGTGCATTCCCATAACTCAGTGAGCAATCCCAGACTTACTTGAAACAAACCTCCCCGGAAGAGTTCTGACAACACAAGAAACTGCATGAGCAAATGGGCAAGCTGGGTGACACTTCCAAGCACAGATCCATTGGCCATGAAGGCTGAGCAAAACAATTGTGTTTCTAATCAGTGGGGCCCCAGAGCAGCATGCTGGCAGGAGCAGCTGGAAAGAAACACCTACAGACCATATTTCCATGTGTATATCTTGGGAAAAAGAGCTTAATTAGCACCAGTGAGGAGAGCTGAGGCCTTTCAAGTTCATGAACAGTATTTTTTAAACAATGTAGGATATCTCAGAGTAGGTGAGGTGCATGACAAAGCAGTTTCAAGACTCAGTTTGGATGTTTTTAAAGGGAGTTTATAAGATGGGATGAATGCTGCAGCAGAGAGGTGGATTCTGTGATCCAATGAGTCACTTCCAGTCCCACATTCCTGTTCTGCAGGCAGAGATTGGGAAAGGATAGGGCAAAGCAAAGTAGCAACTTACAGCAAGACCACAGCTGTTCACTGCCTTGGTCAGAATCAAACTTAAGTACAAAATAGAAGAAACCTGCTTTTCAGGTTATTCTGACAGAGACAAAGGGGAAACTGCATGGTTAAAATCACACCATATACAAGGGGAAATAGGATCACCAAGTCTGCTGGTGACTACATGAAGTAAAACCCATTACTGAATAAAAAAATGAAATTGTCTTTATCTGGTCTCATCAAACCTGCTGTGAAGAAGTCAACAGTATCATGAAGTGATTCTTCTGTCCTTCTTGCTTCCTTCCTGCTTTAACTGCTTTTGCTTTTCCTAGGCAAATCCATCAATAGGTAGAATACTTGGAAGAAAGGCAAAGCCCAGTATCAATGAAAGCACGTTGGTGTTGCAGAGGAGACTTGTATTTAAAAAACAGATCCCTGCACATCTATTGCAGGGAAGCAACAGAGGGATTACAGAGACTGTGCCACCAGAGCATTATTTTATCTCAGGGAAGGGGGAGAGGCAAAAGAAGAGTATTTACAAGTGAACACACTGTTCTTAGAACCCTGAAGGAACACCTCCCAAGGTGTTAACAAATACTCCCCGCGAGGGACAGAAATCTCTGCGCACCAGCGAGGGAGCCTGCGCAATGGGATTTCAGTCTCACCTGCCCCCATCAGCCCTGTCTGGTACAGCCAGTAGCATCAAATGCAAAAAGGAGGAATGCAATTTCTTCAGTCTCAGTGCTCAGACAACGAGGAAAAGGTTCTTATCAGCCAGTATCCAAAATAACCCAAGGTCAGGTTTCCAGGAACCCGGCTGCAGAGGGCACGCACTTGAGCGTCCAACCCTCTGCCGTTCTCAGATCTCCTGGCTCCCTCCAGGCTCCTGATTTACATCTCCCACCTGCTGGGGAAATCATACACTCCCCAGCAGTAAGATTTGTCTCACTGTGTTCTACATTGGGCTTGTTGAAGTTGCAAACCTCAGGTGGCTGTTCCAGTTGCCTGGGACAGGATGGGGCAGTCTCGCTTGGCAGGTGCTCTGAGAGGATTTTGCATCTCATCCTTTCAGCAGTCAAGTGAAAAATTTCTTGAGCATCTGGGATGACATGTACTTGAGGTTTTACACTTAGTCAAAAAGACATTTATCCAACAGATGGAAACAAGACAAACTAGTCTCTAAAGTAAGCATGTCTTCTGAAAATCTCAAGCCTGAGTCAATATCCGTAGCTGGCAGGAGACTGTTACGATTTTAAAAGTGTCATTGCACACAACTGAGAAAATGTCAGAATCAATCTGCCCTCTTCTTTATAGAAAAAATCAGTTGATAACCTAGGAAAGATTTGAGTAATCTGAGTAATTGAGAAAAAAATCTAGTACATTAGAGGAGCTATTTATACACAGGGTGAGTCAAAATTACATTTGTTTTATGTACTATAATAAATTCATCCAAGATTTGAAAAATCTTCAATGGGGCCTGATCTACAATTACAATCTTTTTCCAGCCTAGAAAGGTTGGCTAAAAGGATGACAAAAAAATCACAGCCCTGCTTAGCAGTTTTATGCAGCAATTCATTTCTTAAAGACTTCAATGTATTGGAGGAAAGGAAATTGCTTTTGAGTTGATTTTATTGAGCAGTAGAGACAAAAGAATTATCTGTTGATATTGCTTTTATGTAGGTGGGAATTGTCAATGGCAGCACAGAAAACTTCAGTAGGAAACAAACTGAACACTGGGCGCAATCTAAACAACACATTTGACACTGGTCATCTTTGATATTTACTTCCAGCCCTGAACTTTGAAGACAGAGTATTTACCTAACTAGTAAGAGATGGTAGAGCTGTGTTTGTATGAGCAGACACAAATATTACCTTGATTTCCTTTACTTCCATCACATATTGTGCCATCAGAGTTAGGGAGAACTGAAAACATTTGAGCATGTAGACATAATAAACTCTTGCCTAGTAAAAAACTAGTGACCTTAGAGTTTTGATTGCACAACTTAGCACAAGCCACAGGAAAAAGAAGATGTGACATTTCATCCTCAAGAGCCCTTTGTCAGCAATTATTTGTTGAGGCAAAGTTCAGGGAAAATTGCTTTCTACTTCCTCACTGATATGATTTATTAGTATTATCAATAAGATCTTATCTTTAAAGCTTTTGTTCTGCTTCAAGGGACTTCACAGATTATCTCCACATAAAATATTAGCAAATCAGAAAGAATAATCTGCATGAATCACCAGAAATTACTTGTCTTTACTCTTTGCACTTGGATTTTATTGTTGTTGTTGTTTTGGGGGAGTTTGCAATTTATTTAAATACTGCTAGCTTCTAGAATAGAAATTCATTAAAATGTTCTTGTCAAGACTTCATAAGCATGACCATGCTTTTGGAAATCAATGATTTCTGCAGCACCTCATTTTTTGTAAAATAACTTTCATTCTTGTGCAAGACCTTCCACTTGACAGACAGCAAATATCAACTCAAAGGAAAAAACCTAACTAAACAGTCAGATCACAGCCCTATGAAACTCAACAAGTTACACTCAAGCACTTAGAATTTTCCCCCAGGAAACTCTCTCTGAGTTCTATGGGTCTTCTTGGTGAATAGTTTTTGTCAAGTTGAGTATTTTTGGGGTCAGATCTCAGTACATAATTTTACTCTTTCTTCCTTGCTGCTTCCTCAAAAAAGAGGTGCTTTTAACCTGCATAGTGCACTTACTCATTGCTCATAAACTGGCACATCACAGAGAATTATTATTCTTCCCCTCCATTTGTATCCAAAATTTGAAAGTTACCCCTGATTCCCCATCAGACACACTGAGGAGTTCTCACAGGTGTCACATACTTCAGCAGAACTAATTCACCATCTTTACAGGGCTGCTGATAGATGGTTCAGCCTTAAAAGCGTATTGACAGCCACCATTTTTCAAAAGACTTCACAAGAAACCCACTTTTCAGCTTCATTTCAATCAATAATAATGACCAAAGATTACACTGGCAAAAATACTGTGCAGTTATTTGTTCTCCTAGGACTCAAATCAGCTGGCATTAAAATTCCTGACCTCTCTGTTGCAGGTATCTTGTAAAAGGCTGGAGGAGAGAAACAGAGTTTTGGTATTTTTCAGTGACTTTTTTTTAAACCATAGTTGCTCAGCTGCTGAGTACATGTGAACATGCAGAAAGATCCAGAAAATCAGATTGAGAGTTGAAGAGAATACAAAAACCTGCAGGGAATTAATTAATTCTTACATTTTCCATTGCCTTTTTTCAAAAATAAAGGCCAAATCCTGAGGGACCAAGTAGCATTTACTATTCAAGCAATGGTTAGAATTACTCAGGCCCTACATATGAGAAAAAGTAGATGTTCACAATAAGATCAAACCTCAAATGCTCAGGGATCAGAGAGTTTTTGAATGTGGTACACTACACTATATAGTTTTGGTTTTTTTCCCAAATAAGATGCTGAGGATGCTCACAGACAGCCAGCAGCATTTAAAAATATCTCCAACTCAAAGAAATTAAATGCTGCTCACCACATGACCTTAAAATCATCATGAGGAAAGGACTTCCCAGCTCCAGGGATTCTGCTGAGAAACATATTGGTTCTCTTAGCCAACTTTCTCAGTGTTAGGGCTCCTAACCCCATGCTAACTCTGCTGCCAGCCTTTTATAATCTGCAATCACAGTTTGCCAAAACCTGCTTTACACTGGACTCTGGCAAAAGCCCCAGTGACCACCACACAGGCTGATGTAGTGCTGAAGGAAGTATCACATGTGGAATGACAATAGAAAGTGGAACAGAAAGGGGGAGAGGGAGTTTGGGATAAAAGAAGGCTTATTTTACATGTATTGCTTTAAAACACAGCTTTTCATTGATGGATTGACTTCCTTTACAAAAGGCCAACCACATTCACGTGTAAAGCTGCATAAATGCTGCAGCTCTCATGCTAAGGCTTGCAAAAGCTTTGGTACAAATTTCTGCATGGCTCATTACCTCTGCTCACCTGCCCACTTCCCTGTTTTAAGTGAAGTCTGTGTAAAAAGTGCCATGGCCTCTGGCTTTGTGTTCTCACCTTAGTGGTCCATACTGGTGTTACTGGCTTCCACTAAGAGCCATCCCAAACACAAGTGCAACACAGCCTTGTGCAGACAGTTGTTTCAACAGAGCTTGAGTGCTGAGATGTAGGCTTGGATTCCATCCTGCTTTGTAGTCCATTTTTAGACTCCCTCATGAAAATGAATGCATTCATTGCTCAGAGCAAGTCCTGCTTCATCTGAATGAAGCAGCAGAATCAGCCTCCTCATCTCATCTTTGCTCATGGGCTCCCGTGCCACAACTCCTGTAAACAATCAGTCTCAGAAGACAAGCCTTGGCAAGAAATCCATCATTCTCCTACTTTCACAAGTGTTTGAATGATAGAACATTCTTCAGTTCCACCATTCTTACAGGACTATCATATTTCTCTGTATTCACTGCTGCATTATTTTACAGTACTGACTCAGAAGAATAAAGGTAGCAATAGTATTGTCTGCAGCTAATGCTATGCAATTAAGTGGTGTACTGGATTTTATGCAAAGCCTTCAATTCATCAGTTTCCATTCTATGAAGAATAAAAATATTTGAAATCAGGGAAAGCTCTCTTGGTTGCAGCTTTAGAAAAAGGTAAATGGTGAAGGTTTTGAAATAGTAAAATCACAGATATGGAAGACAACTTTCAGTCCATGTACCTTCTATGTTAGTTGTGAAACAGAATGTAATCACTTCCCAGGTGAGTCCTTCATTATTAACCAGACAAGTAGATTCCCTTGTACACCTTTATACTCTACCATGTTTCCCTCTCTCACCCCAGCACAGAGGATAAATACTAGGATATTTTTTAAAGCATCAGTGAATACAGAGAAAATTTATTTTCAAAGGGCAGAAAGTACTAATTCCCTACAGCCTGCAGAATATGTTTACTTTTCCAGCCACCCAATCAGTGGAGGCATCTTTATGAGTTCGTAAGTTCACACCAGGAATATGCTTTGGAAGGGAATCTCCTGTTCATTCCCTCTCACCTTACCTTGTTGTTTGATGCAGCCCAGATCAAAGAGTACAGCCAGACACCCCCAAAAGACACAAAGCTGAAAGATGCACTCTACAGACTTCACAGAGCATCTCCTGTGCCCCAGCTCTTGCTGGGCTTTCAGCTCACAGGAGAAAAGTGGAGCAAGCTCAAAGCACATTCCCTCCTTTCCACCCACTCACATGCAGCGTGGACATCAGGCTCCTGGCACCAAGGCAAACTGGCTCCAACTGCACAGCACCACTTGCCAATGCAGACCTGGACAATATTAGCTCAAGGTGGTGGGCAGGCTGGAGCCAAACTTTGCACGGCAGGATGTATTTCCTTTTTGAATCTCAGCTTTCCCCTTTATAAAACTTCCTTTGATTAAATCATTCTAAAAATAGATGGCTTTGCTTGCCTGGGAGGAATGGAGCAAGTTGGATTCACCTGTGCCAGGAAGTTCAGGATGGAAAGTTGAAGCTGTAGCAACCCCAGCACGTTATCTGCATGCACAAAGACAGTGCACTGAATGTGTGGGCTACGTGGTTCCTTTTATGGTGTCTAGAGTCTGCTATCAGGCTTATCCTGCAAATCCATCCAAATTTTCCCTGAAGGCTGAAAGCCTGTGTATTTATTTCAGCCTGTTTTGTGGCAAGCAACTTCATCTCTCCACTGAAGCACTTAAAAAAAAACGAAAGGCAAATTTGGAAATCACAGCTAAATTAGAGAGAGAGAACTAGGAATAGAATAGATTAATAAAATGCATTTATTTAGTCTGGGTATGAGCAACTGAGACAGGTTTTGCTGTCTTTGCAGCACTATTGTAGAAAGGCTGAAGAAGGTGGATGAACCAACTCTCTCAGAAGACTGAAGCGGTTTTTTAAAAATAACCCCGATTTTTCTGTCCAAAAAATGAAAAATAAATGTACTGAGAAGAACAGAATAGTTCAGATGGAAAGGACCTACAATGATAATCTATTCTAATTTCCTGACCACACAGATACAAGTCTCTATAATCAAGAGATTTAGTGATGGACGTTAAGAAAATCGTCCTATAAGAAATCAACACCTACAGCATTTCTTAAGCAAAACAAAGCTAACTTCACAAAAATGTAGGATTTTTTAAAAGACACAAAAGATAAAAATATTAACACTGAGGTACTATTTCTAGTTACTTAATAACTTACCATTTTCATGCTTCCGTCTCTAACATCTTCAAGAATTAGATACTTTGCAACCAAAATCTAACAAGAAAACAAAAAGACTGGCTAGAATCTGTAAAAGAAAACAAGTAGTGTATAACTCAATATTATGTTAGGAAGAATATTTGTAGTAGATTCAGCTTGGTCAGATGTAGCATTGAGGACATGGTTTAGTAATTTAGTGGCAAACCTCGTGGTGGTGCCCCAGCACTTGGGGATCTTTTGGATCTTATAGTCTTTTCCAATCATAATGATTCTGTGACTCTATCTTGAGACTTAATGTAAAAGTTATGACTGAGCAAACAATACCAAACATAAGAACTTCATTTTGTGGATATTGGACAGCTTAGTGGATTCCTAATGGGAGGATGTGCAAGCTTCTTTTTAAACTGAAAGCTGTTTGGTGGCTTACAGGGAATATTCCTGTGCAGTTTGGCTGCTTTCCATCAGAGATGTACATCACTGCAACCAGCACTGCTTGTCACCTACTTTTGCAGTTAAAACAAAGGCTAATGGCTGAATCTAAGAGTGAGATACCATTTCCTCTTTAGAGGTGCCCTCTTCACTCTCAACTGGCAGAAAGGAAGGGAGAAACTTCTGCAGTTTCCACGTGTTAGTTGGCTAAATCTCCAAAAAAACAATTAATGTTGCTCAGTAATATTTACAAAGATTTTCACATCTGTAAACATAAATACCATGGTGATGTTCTGCATTTTCTAAAAGAAGCCTGAAGACTTCTTTTACATTCTTTCTGCCTAAACCATGTGATTCAATGAAATAGCAGTTGGAATAAAGGAGCAGTAATTGACTGATCAAATTTTTCCAGATCAACTAGAATGTGTTTTCTCTTGAAATATTCTTGGTCTTGATACAGACTTGCAACTTTTGAAACCCTCCTGTCCTTCAAAGATTTGTGGAAAGAGACCACTATCAGAGTGGAGGAAGTCACTACTGAATTTAACATATCAGCAACACAAATATCAACTCTGCAAATGCTGTGTCTTACCCAGAATTTCTGCAGATCTGGGCAGTCACTGGCGTGAATATTGATTAAAAGACTTTTTGCTCTTACTTCCTTTGAAGAGTGACAACTATCTCCAGCAATTATAAAGTTAAATTTCCTGTTCCACTGTCACTCAACTAGGTAAGATTACACTCAAAGGTAAAGTACAGAGGGTTTAGGAAACTTTGATAAGAAAAGAAAAAGGACCCCTGAAGTATCCAAAATGTAGCTGCTAGAAGGGTAAAATACCTGCCCAGGGGTGTTGGGGTTTTTGCCTGTATTCTATCTGATGTTTCTGTAGGAGTTCATGATACAACTTGGGCAGGATGAAGCTTGTTCCAGATAAATCTGTCTTCCATAACTTGGCTTCGATGGCTTTGCAGCTTTTGTGAACAGAATACAGCAAAAACTGTTAGAAGGGAGCCCTCTGCAGCCAGAGCTCCCTCCAGTCAAAGAACATGGAGTGTAACTGCTCTGGGACCTTTCCTTGCCCTGCCTGTTCCTGCTGCTGCTCGCAGCCCAAAACAACTCTCAGGCACGGGTACTCTTCTCAAGGAAAGCACCTTCCCTTGGGTGACCCTCTTGGCCATGCATCACCTGGAGGTGCAGCTGTGGGTTAAACAGGGCAAAGCTGATGTTGGTTGGGCCCAGGGAGGAGGATGAATCATTTCCTTCCATAACTCCTTCCTTCCAATCTAGCTTTGTACAAGTTCCTCCTCAGCCTGTCAGCTGGTGCGACTGCATCTGCTGCTACCAGACTTTGTGAAAAGTGAAACTGAGAAACACAGCCTAGAGTATTGAAAAAGGATGAGAGTTTTATGAAGATTGAATATAGTTCTTGTTTCACTTCACTTTCAAGGCAGACAGCTTTAGTCCTTATTTATCTGTATGAGGTGAACTGCTCTGCTTAAGTCCTCTGTTGTTTCTGTGTGGGTCTACACAGGAAAAGTTATTTTAATTATCTTTTTAATGACCACTCAAACTCTGCTATATTTCTAGATGTTCTTACTGCTCAAAATTAATTGGGTTTGACTGTTTTTGTAATTTACTCAGAAAGTGCTTTAATAATTTAATTTAAGGCTCCTGGCTGAAAGTGTCCAGGTTTTAGTTTCAATTAATCCATAAACTGTGTGTGTTTGGACTCATCTTCCAGAGCATTCTCCTGCTGACACATCCTCATCCTCGTGCTTTTCCTGTTTGTTACACTGCTATCATGGTTCTGTATCTGTTTAGTGAAGGACATCATGGGAGTTTATTTACCATATGGCTTCTGGGAGCAAGATGAATGGGGAGCTGACTAAGAATGTATTTATTATTTAAGAAAATCAGAGCCAAGGAAGAGAAGGACAAGTGTAGGGATCTCCAGAAAGCTTTCACCAAACTAACTGAGGACGGAAATACCCATTGTCCATAGTTTTAAAACATCATTTGTATATGTCTTGCCTTCTCTAGGTACTTTAACCCCTTATAGGAGTAAGAATCTGAGATTGTGAGGTTTCTAATGCAGCTTCTGACCTGCAAAGATGGACAAACCAAACTGTCTCCTTTAATCAGAGCAAGCTTTAAATTGAAATTACTGACTCCTCTTTTTGGTAAGCTTTTCTAGCAGTTGTTTAGGAAACAACCATGACAAACCTGTTATTTACTAATGGAACCAGATACATGATCAGGACATGAAGCCAGCACCCAATAGCTGTGCTCTCAGCTAACTCTCTGAGAGCTGCTGCAGTCAATAAATGAGTCAATAAAGAGTATGTCAATATGGATAAAATGCTGAGTGAAATTAATCCCTGATAAAGCTGACCTTAAGTCAGCGGTTATGTCCTTTAGTGTCCTTTAGAGTTCCATTGCTAAGAGCCAATAGTAGGAGTTTGTAGAAGGAATTAAAGCTTTTGGTTAGCTCAGGAGTGGGGTTTATGTCTCTTCAGTACTTCAATCCCAGGAGGGTCAGCTCTTACAGTACCTGAACAACACTTAAGCCAGAAATTATCTGTAGAACTTACCCTGTGCAAACTTTTGTAAATTCAAACCGATATCACCTCAGTCTAGGGATCCAGCTATTCACATGTGAAACAAATGTGTCTTCGGGCAGAGGAGTTAACTCAGATTCACTGCATGTGGGACTTCTCCTTCAGACACACAGCATGGAAATGCTAAGCCTGAAAGCTTTGCAAAATTACTATCATTTCAGAAAATCATCCATGTTAACCAGAATAACTTCCTAGGATGAAATCTTGCTTATTTATACTGCTTCTACTTTAAAAAATAAACAAAAAATAACAACAAACAAACCTCAGCAAAACCCAAAGCAAACAAGCACCCTCACCTTAAACAAATGACCAGAAAAAACCAGAGACAAACCCACTTCCTTTTTACCAAGGAGAGAATTGCTCCAGCTGAAGATTCTTCTTCTTACAGGTATTTTACAATAAGCACACATACAACTCCCCCATACCCCCAAATTCACCTTGCAGCTCTTCTTGAGATTGATCCCCCACCAGAATGCAGAGATTCCCACAGCTCCATGTGAGGCTGCAAAGCCAAACAAGCTCAGAAACTTGCAAAAGAACTACAATGGATTACAATAGGCTTTCAGAACCTTTTTTTTCAGACCTTCAAATTTTACTCAAAATTTCACAGAAGAGATTCACGAGAAATGGGACCATGCTATTCCAGTACATTTCTGAAATAATTTTTACCTTTTGTTAATGCTTGCCAATTTCCTGTTCATTAAACTTGTGAAGCTGGCTAAGAGGAAATAATTCTATGGTGATGAAATTCCTTGCATTGCCCCAGAGAATTAATTCTTTTCACTCCACAGAACACATTTAACACTTTCATAGAATCATAGAATACTTTGGGTTGGAAGGGACCTTTAAAGCTCATCCAGTCCTACCCCCTGCAATGAGCAGGGACATCTTCAATTAAATTAGGTCGCTCAGGGCCTTGTGTAACCTGACCTTGAGTGTTTCCAGGGATGGGGCATCCACCACCTCTCTAGGCAACCTGTGCCACTGTTTCACACCACATTGTAAAGAAATTCTTCCTCTTCCCTAGCCTGAATCTACTCTCTTTTGGTTTAAAACCATTGTCCTTTATCCTATTGCTACAGGCCCTATGAAAAAGTCTGTCCCCATCTTTCTTAAAAGTGCTCTTCAAGTACTGAAAAGGCACATGAAGTCCTCCCCAAAGTCTTCTCTTCTTCAGGATGAACAACCTCAGCTCTCTCAGCCTTTTCTCACAGGAGAGCTGCTCCAGCCATCTGATCACTTCTGTGGCCCTGCTGTGGACCAGCTTTTCTGTCTGACATAAAACCATGCCACATGAAGCCAGAAATCCCTACTGCCTAATAGAAGGTGACTACTTTCAGAGACAGATCCAGCCTTTTTTCTAATATCTGGCCATCTTGCAATGTTTGTCCTGATTTAGGTCATCTTCTGGTAGTGGCTTTGGTTCCCTTCTCCCACCTCCTCTCTTCCTAAAATGTCTCCTTGATGCAATTTCTTTAAAAACTAAAGAGGTTTCACCAAAACAGGAAAAAATTTACATCTGCACTTGAGCAGCCCCATTTGCTTTAAATGGATTTTAGGGGCTAAAGAATGACAATTTAAAATTAATCCACAGAAATGCAAAACAATTTTAACATACTCTTAGTAGACAGGATTTAATAAAGGGAACCTTAGATCAAACAATGGAAATGCTGTTTGCTGTAATCTAACGGTTTAACATTCTTGCACCTATTTAAAAATACAGGTTTGTAATAACATGCCCATGAATAAAAATAACCATATCTTTTTTAATTAAAAAAAGGTTTTGAACTTTTCAAATGGGTAACAAGGGAAAACAGAAGGACTTCACTGCCTTCCAAAGGTTAACCTGGATTTAGAACTATTTGCCTGATTTCCCTGTGTTTTTGCTTCCTCCTGAGAACTGAAAAGGCAAAGTAGCTTTTCCTCATCCTTTTTCTAGCTCAAGTGGATCTTTGATCCCTAAATATCAGCAAATGTGGTCCTTACAGAAATATAACAGAGAATTAATGCTCTCTTTTTTTCACTAATAGGAATCATATTAATGTATTAGAAGAAATTAAGATCTTTCATTTTATGTGTTACAACTGTTTTTATATTTCTTCCTTGTGTAATCCCCTGTTTTATTTTGCCAGCATAGTCCAGACGATGCAAGTGGATAAGAAATATTGCTCAAGCCAAAAGATTTACAAAGAATAAGAGTGGGGATTGTGAAGAATGCATGTATTTTATGATTGGCTTTTTGCAAATATTAAAATGAATATTATATGTGTTGTGTTAGAAAGTAATGCTGTATTAATTCCCTTAAGTAGTGTGTTAAATATAGTTTTAGGTTACAAAAACTGTTAAAATAGAAACGATGCTATGTAAGATACTTTTTTTGTGTGAAGAAAGGACTTGCAGCGAGATAGCAGCCACAGGACACCTGAATCTTTCAGAGAAAAAGAATTTCCTGCCCTCTTATCAGAAGAAATGAACTTCTTCCCGCCTCCAAGGCGCTGTTAGGATTGGAAGGAAGAAGTTGATGATGACCAGACAGAACCCTGTGTTTGAATGGAATTTATGCATCATGTATGAAGTGTATGAATATGCAACAGGCTATTACTTTTAAGGGTTAATCCTTTGTTAACATGGGTCCTTTTTTGGGTTCGTGCTGCCCAGAAAAAGGTACCCTGCAAGCTGGGACCAGCTCCGCGGCAGCCAAATCCCGGCGGGAGATACTAATAAAGTGCTTTACGGCAGGGCTGCTTTACGGCACCTCTTACGGCAGTCGCGTTTTACGGCCATTTTTTACGACTGTCACGCTTTACGGCAGTCGCGCTTTACGGCACCTTTTACGACAGTCACAGCTAGAAAACAGTGAAACGAACACAAAGGCAATCCACAAGAAATGCTGTGGGCTGGCAGCATCCCAGCAATTTGGGGAGCAGAATGAAGGGCTGCCTGTTTGCAGCTTCCTCCTGCTTGTTCCATCGCTTAAACAAGAACCCAAAGAACATTCTTAAAATGTTTTTTTCCATTAACTTGGGTTTCCAGAGCTTTGCCACCATTGGCCTCTTGCAGGAGGTGACAAGACCTTTGTTCACATACACAGCACGCAGATGTGCACAGATGTGGCCGTGTTGGCAGGGGAGGTCACAGGGCATCCCCTGTTCACACATTTCGTTATCCCTAAAATGCCGAATGGTTCCAGAGCCCTCGCCCTCTGCTCCTGGATGTGCCTGCCAAAGGTCAGGTCACCAACTCCAGAGCACTGTTTTAATTCTTAGGGCTGAGGGGCATCCACCCAAGCCAAGCTAGGACAAGATGAGGATTTACAGCTTAAAAGCAGGATGAACAACTGTCTTGCTTTAGAGACAAGTTTAGGAGAAAAACACTCTGGAATAAGTGAATCAATGCTGAATAAATTCTAAATATTGAATTGTCAGACCATACCCCCCACATACACACATAGTAGGAAAAAAACCAAAGTGCCAGGGAAAGAGGCAACATGGTGGGGAGAAAAAAAATGGTGCTGGCCCCTGCCTCAAGGGAAAAAGAAACCAAAACAAAACATTCACACTGCAGCTTGGGCAAAACAGATGGGAACCTGTGGAATTGCTGTTGTTAACAGCTGTCTCAGTTTCAAGACAAATTTCAGGAGAAAATGCCCTGGAATGAGCGTTTCATCTAAAGAGAAAGAGTTTCAATACCTCTCTCTTCTTCTGCCAGTGACGCAAATGGATAGTGGTGAGTGAAAGTGCAAAAAAAGAGAACTGCTGATTAACTAAAAAATAAAACCAAACCAAAAAAAAACCCACCAAAACAAAAAACCAAAACTAAACAAAACAAAAGCAAACAAACAAAAAAACCCATATTAAAAAAATATTCTTTTTTATGTTGTAAAGAGAATTTACTCTGCTTTCCAAGCTCTTGGGTTCAGGATGCCCACCAGACACTGCAAGGAAGGTCAAGCCAAAACAGTTCAGGGAAGGAAAAAAAAAAAAACCAACAACCCAAAAAAACCCAAACAACCAAAAAAAAAACCCAAAACACACCAAAAGGATGTGCTGGTGAAAAACCTCCAGAGCAGGGGAAGGAAGAAGCAGAAGCTCCTTGCCCAGAGCAGCAAAGTGAAGCCAGAAAGGCCGGGCAGGCACAGCCAGGCAGGGCAGGGGCAGCCTGAACAATCCTGGGCGGGTCCCTGGTTCCCATTGAGCCACAGCAGCCAATCCCGGGCACCCGGCGGGGGTCAGGGAACAGAGCATCACCATAAAACAGCCCAGCAGCAGCAGCTGAACAGGGACATTTGGGATTCTTTGCTCCCGCCTGGCTTTGCCAGCTCCGGAGCAGCCCTGGCTGTCCCGCCGGGTCTCTCTGCTCTGGGACCAAAACCAAAGCACCCAATCTGACACAAAAGCCACTCGAGGATGGCTGTCCCAGCCCCCGAGGCCAGGCAAAGGAAAAAACCCACCCCCCTTGCCTAAGCTAACAACAAACCCCAGCTAGGGTTAGAAAAATTATTCTGTAGCCATGATATTTTCTGAGAAATACTTTCCTTAGGATTTTTTCTCCTGAGAAGCTGAGAAGCCTCAGGGGAAAAGAAAAACAGTGATTATCTGCTGCTGTGGAATGCAGCAGGTGCATCTGTGATTGGTCTCATCTGGTTGTTTCTAATTAATGGCCAATCACAGTCCAGCTGTCTCAGGACTCTCTGGTCAGTCACAAGATTTTATTATCATTCCATTCCTTTCCTTTCAAGCCTTCTGATGAAATCCTTTCTTCTATTCTTTTAGCAGAGTTTTAGGATATCATTATCTTTTCATATAATATATTAAAAAAAATAATAAATCAGCCTTCTGAAACATGGAGTCAAGATTCTCATCTCTTCCCTCATCCTGGGACCCCTGTGAACACCACCACATTAATCCACAAACACCAGAGGTTTATGTCCAAAAAGGAGACGGAGGAGTCCTTTCTAGCTTTATCTGAATAAAGGAAGAGGCCATGGGGCATTTCCCTGGGATCTCTCACATTTTTGGAGGACACAGCCTCCTTTTTATCCCAATTTCCTGGCTGCATTTCCCTTCTCTCTTTCCCCATTGGCTGAGATACTTGAGAGGTACAGACTTCCCAGAACACCTGATCCCAAAGATTTCCCTCTAAAATATAACCCTCCCTTTTAATTCTTACAGAATTTCAAGGTTTTTCTTCCCTGTTGTTTCTTTCATCTCTCAACGTCTAATTTTGTTTCTCAGCAAACCTAAAGTTTATTTGTAAAAGCAAATATCCTTTTCCATTCATCAATCAGTGAAATCCTTCCCATTGTTTCTTTTATCTTCCAGAGCTATAGTTTTATCTACCAGCAGACCCACAGCTTGTCTGGAAAGACAAATCTGCTATTCCTCTCACTAGCAAAGCAAAAACCCCACAAAACCCCAGAGCACAAAATAGCCCGGAGTGAGGCTGTGGAAGAGCCCCAGGGCTCCCTCCTGCCCCAGACCCAGCTCAACCCAACATCAGCCATCCCTGGGCGTGGGGCAGGGAACACAAAACCTCCCCAGGACAGCAGCTGATGCCTGCACTCGTGTGTTCCACCTCAAAAACAAACAGAGCCTGAATGCTTGCAGCCTAATGAGACACGTCAAAATTTAGACTGAATCTGCCATTTCATCTTCACCACACAGACTTAACACGTGGAATATAATTCCCTGTATTTCACATGTACATCCATAGGGAAAATACAGCCAGATCCTGTGCCAGACAGTGAACTGCTCTCCTCAGCTGCTTTTCATCTTTGGAACCTCTTTAGATGTGCAGATCAGCACTTTGGGAAATATTTTAGCCAGTCACAAATATTCAGCAATAGAAAGAACAGTAAGGTCATATTTTTGCTTTCCAGAGCAGTTTACTCTTCCCACAACACTTGATGAAATATTTTGTGAAAATCAAGTCTCTAACAATGCAATTAAATATCAGCTCTCTTTCTGCTTTTATTAGGTGAAAACATACAGATTAAGATTTAAACAACTGGTGAAAGGAACCCTCTGCAGTGTTTAGAAGTTGCCTCCTTGATCTGAAGAAACTTGGAGAAGCTTTTTAAAGCACATACACCAACACAAACGTTTATAGGTAATATCCACAGGAAGCACACCACTTCCCTGCAATAGGAATCCAAAGGAAGCCTCTTGTATTTGTAGGGTTCCCAGATGAAGGGAGGAATGATGAATCTGACTCTGTGTTCTTAGAAGGCTAATTTATTATTTTATGATTCTAGAATATATTAAAGAATGCTATACTACAACTACACTAAAGAATTTAGAAAGGATGCTTAGAGAAGGCTAAAAAGATAATAATGACAACTCACGACTCTCTCCAGAGCCCTGACACAGCTTGACACTGATTGGCCAATAAGTCCAATAAGTCAAAATAATTCACAGCAGAAACCAAGGAAACAATCACCTGGTGGATAAACAATCTCCAAACACATCCCAAAGCAGCAAAACACAGGAGAAGCAAATGAGATAATTATTGTTTTCCTTTTCTCTGAGGCTTCTCAGCTTCCCAGGACAAGAATCCTGGGCAAGGGGATTTTTCAGAAAATATGAATGTGACAGAAGCCCAGAGCAGCATGGGCTGTATGTGCAGGTAAACCAGCTGATGTCTCAGAACTGACTGCACATTAATTGTTGCACCCCTCCCTTACACTGGCCTTGTGACAAAAGGAGGAAAGTCCTTTTATTCCCCTGCCTTCCTGTACCCTGCCTGTGCTATCAAGGCCTACCTGGAAGGGGAGAAACAGGAGATAAACAAAATATTATTGGGGGTTCAGAAGAACAACAGGAGGGAAGGCCTGGAAGGTATGAGGTGTCCCAAAGATGACACATTAGCATTCCAAAGCACTTGAGGAGAATGAGCTGCCAGCAATAAGACAACCCAGAGATGTATCAGGGCCCAGACTTTAACTAAACAAAAGAAAAATCCCATTCATTGCTACCATAATTTTCATCTAAACAGAATAGATTGAAAACGTCTTTAGGGCCAAACTCCTTGCCATTTGCCTAATGCACTGATTAAGTGATATTTTCTTTTAATTAATTGCTTCACAATCTTTTTATTACTGAAATCAAGTTGAACAATTCCATATTGTATGAAACTAAGGCTAATGGGAACAGTAACATTAGTTTCTACTGAGTCAATAACTGGACAAACATCACAGACCTTTAATGGATGCTAGGATTGTTTTGTTTGACAGAAATGTTTTCAGATCCAAAAGTGCCCATCCCTTCTCAAAAAGCAAAATTAGTGCTATGGGGTACAATTAAATATGACAAGGAATGTACATTTTAGGTACCTAAATCCAGAGAAGGTTCTCAAATGCAGGGGTGGGGGAAGGGGAGGTTTGCCAATTATGATTTCAGAAATATTGAAGAACCCAGTAATGTCACGTCTCCAACTCTTCTCCAAGACTGAGTTTACCAAGGATCACACCATGTCCAGGATTTTACAGAGCACTAAGACATCTAGTGAGGGAAAAGCATACTGCAAGTGGAATTACTGACTGTTATGTAAACTGAGCAGAGTTGGTTCAGCTATGAGATGTAGGCAGCCTGTGGGATCCCTGCTGCAGGTCACTTATTGCCTCATGATTTTTCACTGTGCATTTCAAGTTCTCACAGCTCTCAGGGAAAGAAATGACTGCACCAAAACACAACTCACTGCAGCGCCCTGGGCTTTTATCAGCTCCTTGCTTTAGTGTCACAGAGCTCGTGTCACACCAGCTCAGAGAAATCATGTCACTGCTTTTGCCAATGTGCTGGTCTGGCACTGAGTCCTACCCATTAAACACACACCTGGCACACTTAGTATTTAAATTGCATTTAAATTGTAATTTAAATACAATTTAATTAAAATTTAAATTACAATTTAAATTACAATTCAGAAACTGGCATCAATCCCATGGCACAGGATGTCTAAACCATCCTTTCTAAAGGAAAAAACAAGCTCTCCACAACTTTGTTGACATAGAGTATAACAAAAACCTGGAATGATTTAATTCCTGATTCAATAAAAAGATCAAACTAACTATTTTCCCTATGGCCCTGGCAAACACAGTTCGAAAAAAATTTGCCACTGTCGGCTTCAAATACACCAGAACTGCTTCTTGGGGCTCACAAAATAAAGAACATGAGTTCAGAGCAGATCCCTTCCTGTTCTGCCAGGAAAACGTGTGTGGAAAATGACATAGGAAAGATGTAACACCAGCACATGAATAACACTTGAGAAACTGAAATGTACTCCTGCAAACTGAAGCTGAAACTATCAAATGATCACAACAAAAAAAGTGGAGGGTAAAAAGAAACTGATCAAGGTATTGTAACGGGTTCACTCTAAGTTGCAAGGTTTGGAAATTATAAGAAATGTTCAAACACCTTGAAATTGAAAATTTAGGTCAGATTACTGATTTATGAACTTTTCTTGATCAATTTCTCTTTTTTCAACCTAAAATAAATAGTATTCACTTTTGTACACAATAAATAGCACATACTGTTTATACACAACATCTGTATTTCTTTCCCTATCTTTCACTAAGAAAAATATATTCCTTACAAGAGGAGCAACAGTACAAGGATTTATTTTTTCCTTCAACGACTTCAGGGGAAAAACACATTTTCCCTGTCTGCTGACATGTAGGCAGACCTGCACTACCCATGTTTTACTGGACAGACATTCTTGCATTAGGACCCTGCTTAGGTTTTAATTACTTATGTTTGACCTGCTATTTTCAGATTTCTTGGTATTTAAACTCTGCTTTTAGCCATGTTGTGAGAAAATCATGGATTGAAAAGCATGGGAATCCCATAAATCTTGAGTTCAGACTGACTTCAGTTATCTAAGAGAGTTTTCTGCCTCCCATTGATTAGGATTCCATCATTAGTTATTTTCACGTACCAAATTACTTTTTTACAAATCTCTTGTATTACAGTCCAGCCAGAAACTCCTCAGCCAGAATTTCTCAGAAATTTCTAAACATCTCACCAGTGGCAACACGTCTGTATTTAAAAAGGTGTTTGCACAGCTTCTGGAAAGCAGGAGCAAACAGAGTTGGGTAAGCTAGGAGCATGAGTGAGTCACAGGCTTAGCGACAGTGAGCACAAACCCAAAGCTTTTATACTGGATATCCCACTCTCCTGAAAGAACATATTTTAAAGTACACTCAGCAGATTTCATTTAGAAGATCCCAGTTTTTTCACATACCACAATCTCCAATTCTGCAATATCATTACTACCCTGCACTCTAAGCATTTATGCACATCCTCCACTCCCTACCTCACCACTGTCTCAGCTGCACAGGCTCCAGAAGTCTCCTACAGGTTTCTTCACCAAAATCATCTTCCAGACCATTTGCAGGGAGTTTAATTTGACAGAGTAAAATTTTGGGAGTATTATTTTTTGCTTTTGTTTATTTTGTTGCAGCAGGCAATGATGCTGGGGACTGTCACTGTCATATTTTCTGGAAAAATCCCTTGGCCAGGATTTCTTCTCCTGGGAAGCTGAGAAGGCCCAGAGAAAAATGAAAACAAGAATTATCTGATTGCTTCTCCTGTGTTTTGCTGCTTTGGAATGTGGTTGGAGAGGGTTTATCCAACAGGTGGCTGTTTCATTGGTTTCATGTGAATTGTTTTAACTTAATGAGCAATCACAGCCAGCTGTGTCAGGACTCTGGAGAGGGTCACAGGTTTTTTTTTAGTATCTTGTTAAGCCTCCTGTGAATATCCTTTCTCCATTCCTTAGTATAGTTTAGTGTAGCATTCTTTAATATAATACAATGCCATAAAATAATGAATTGGCCTTCTGAGAACATGGAGTCAGATTCATCATTTCCTTCCTGCCACGGGGCACCCCACAAATACCACAGGGGACCAGATGCACAACCCACAGTGGCCACTGCTCTGTGACCCATTTTGGTCCTGCTCAAGTCACACTGGAAACTCCCCAAGGACTCAGGATACTCTGTGTACCCAAAACCTACACAGCCACATAGACAAAATTTGTCTTTTTAACTTCTGAGACTGCTTCTCAGTTTCCTCCATCTGACTGAGAGTTTAATTAACTATGAGACACCAACAACTGAAATCTGACAGACAGGGACAACTTATGTCTGGGGGGAACTGGAACCCACACAAATAGAAATTGGCTTTTGATTGGCCAGTAGCATTGCTTACCAAAAAGCACAACGTGCATTAGTTGATTCCTCAGTAGATTGCTGGAACATTAGTTTACAAACCACAACAACAAACCTCCTTCATTTCCACAGCAGCTTTAGATGTTGTTCTTGGCTTGTTTTTAATCGCAGTGGGATCCAATCCAGGATTGTAAGGCAAGAATCCCACAGGTGAGGCTCAGAATGGAGCTGTGGCAGTGACTACAGCAGACACAGCTGATCTCAGCCACAGCAGCTGCTACAGGAGCCATGGGCTGCAGAGCACATCTTGGACACGTGGCTCTGTGAAGCAGCAGACCCCACACAGCAGTGCCCCCAGAAGAGCAGTGGAACACCCTGGAACACCCACACACCTCTGGAATCACCTGCCTTTCTCAAAGAGCACCGCTGCACCCTGAGCGTGCCAATCAGGAGGGCTGAAGCTGGGTGAGATGAAAGCCAACCCAAGTAACTTGAGTTTTCCCTTGGCCTCCCATTCCTTGAGAGAAATTTTAGGAAAGGCTTATCAGATTTACACTGCTGAGCAACTTCTCAAAAATCTACCCACTTAGACACATACCATAAACTGATTACCTGAGGAAAAAAACAGCCTTTAAAAGCACTCTTGAAAGTACAGAGCACTGCAACCAGTGATGTTACAAATCAAGCTACATTTGAAATCTGTGAGAGGCTCTCATCCCTACCCCTCCCTTCTCCAGGAACAGGGAGAGCTCGTTTATCCAGAAAACTGGATTACAAACTCTGCCTCAGGCTGCTGGGAGTCAGGCTTTCATATTAGACTGGCTGAGCTGCTGGTGTTTTTTTGTCTTACGGTTTTTGCTTTTGATTCCCCTAAAAAAAACCACTGAGGGAGTTTGGGGTGGACTTAAAGTGCAGAAAAGTAATCTACAAGTTATCTTTTGTAACTGGGAATAGAAAGGAAAACTTTAACTAAGTAATAACTTTGCTGTACAGAGCATTTATTTGTGTGGTATTGCACACACATAATTAGTTCTAATTTACTTTACTGCCAAGGTTTTTCTGGGGCTTTGTTTTTGAAAGGGCAATCACTTCTGGCTTTTAATGTTAGTTCCAGACATTGTTTGAACTTGGTTTCTGCTCTACCAGTAAGTCCTTAGTACATTATTTTTAAAAGTTCACATTTCCAATTGGATTGAGTTGCCTAGCAGAGCATGCCTTTAATCATAATCAACAACAACAGCATGGCAGCAAAGTAAGAAACAAAATTAAACCAAAGTCATGGAAAACACATCATGATCTGGTTCCTAGATAATATTTAATTGCATTTGCTGGAGACAGTGCCTTTCACAGAGATGTGTCACTGGAGCAGTCAAGCACTCCTTCACATGCCAGCCACCACCAAAAAGCCAGATTGTTTCAGACAATTGAAACAATTGTTTGAAAACCATGGGAAACCAAGAAATCTCCCCTCACTTGGCCGTGCAGGGCAAGCCAGCCTCCCACAGCCTGGAAAAGCACACACGTGCTGTGCACCTGGCAAGCCAAAGGGCCATTTCTGAAAGCCAGCACCTTTCAGACATGCCATAGCTTTGGCAGAGAGAAGTTACTTAACATGTCCTTGATCTAGCAAAGATTCAGATCTATAACTCGTGAATTTTAAAGCAAGCTCTTGGATTTCAGTACAAGGCAGCATTTTTCACCCATTATATATTGTCTCAATGTTAATTAAAGAGCACACTGTGTAATTCTATGAACTATACACACCTAGACAAGAATTCTTTTTTGAGAACATGATAATTCAATTTACTTTCCTTTTGTGTTAAGAAACTGAAGTAATACTAAAACTTAGCCAAATGTTTTTCATACATTTAAATATACACATATATTAAGACTACGAGAGAAGTATGGATGAAATCTTTATGCAAACAAAAAAGTAATTTCATATATGTTTCTACTCATGAAAAAGTCCCAAGATAAAACAGAACAAAAATGCTTCATAGTACTGAGCAGAAAGGAGCAAACAAACCAATCCCCAGACAGGCTTTGCAGATCATATCAGCAGCTTTGAGGTGTGTCCTTTGCTTCCCAGTGATTTGGTCTAGCAAGCCTGGACTGTAAATCCTTCCTGTACAGGACTTACACAAAATTTACAACTGAAAACGTGCAAAACTAAAAGCAAACAGTAGCACAGTATTGCAATCCCTGTGAAATCAAATTGCCAATTAAATGTTTCTCTTCCCAGCCAGCCTCCCTGTGGAGCACACAGGAAACACAAGTGCAGTGCACAAATATGAGTTACCATCCACACACCCACGCCCTGCCAAGCCAGCTGTGTGCAGCAAAAGCTTAACTCAGATACCAAGGGACACAGGGATAAAAACAATCGGGGTTTCAGCACCAGTAGAGCGTCATCATTTTCATCAGCATCATCATTTTCCCACCTCAGGTATTTCCACTGAAATATCACATCCCTGAAATATCATTCCAACTGCATCCAAACCCAACCTAAAACTTCCCACAGAGAGCCAACGCCTAAAATATTGTCCACTCAGCATTTAACACACAAGTTTTTTTAAAAACCATAAATATGATTAAAGGATTTTTCACAGACCTGGAAAAAAAACCCAGAACAGTATCTCTCAAAAGTCACCTTGCTATTTTCATTCATTTCATCCTTGGTACTCTGGTGAGAGAATAAATTACCTCGAGCTGTTTAACCCTTCTGCTCAAAGTATTTTATTTTGCATGTATAACCAAAAGTTTGTGGATCAGAGACTGAAACTCACATATCTTATTTTCTAGGCCACTGGCTCTGGAATTACTGTTACCTGTAAGCTATTTTAGAAAAACCACAACCATTGCAAGAAGATGTCAAAAGTTTCAAGAGGAGAGAAGTTAAATTCTGTAAATCTATTGACATGGACAGTAAATTAACAACAAATCACTGGTTTAATTTAACTAGGCATGAAGGAGATGAACATTTTAAGTGACTGTACCAACCATTTAAACTGCTTTACCAGATGATTATGCTTTAAAAGTCTCAAAGACTTAAAGGTAAGTGGCAATGACACTTTTCAATAGTTTTCAAAGGCACAAAATTGAAGCTTACTGTCCTTACTCCTGTTTAAGCATTTTAATCCTGAAAGCTTACACCTCTGAAGTAGTCTTGGAAGAACCCTAATAATTTTATGTAAGAGCAACACACCCACACCACCTGAAATAACAAAAAAAAGGAGATTTTTTTTCAAAGATCTGTTTGTGCTGGAATCTTCTGAAATGTGATCAGCACATCCATCCAGTTCACTCAGGAAATGACATAAAATATTTTCCATTTTTAAAGCTGGAAGAAAAATAGTTCTCTGGTCAGTATTGAAGCATGGACTGTACAAATAAATCAATAATAACATCAGCCTAAAAGACTCAGTTAAGGAAAAAAAAAAGAGAAGAATCTCAGCAACAGTACCTAAATCCTAGAGTTTCTTCAAATTACATTCTCTGTAACATTTTGTATTAGTAGCTGATTAACCCAGTATGAAAATACATTCCTTGCTAAATTCATTTGGGTTACATTACCCACTTTCTCTCCACCAAGAATGCTGGTAGCTTTACCCTCCCATTTTCCTTCCTGAGAAGTAGAAGAATTTGGATATGAAACAGAGCTAAGGTCTGAAAGCCATTTGAGTTTGAAGAAGGTACAAGGATGTTCCACACAGGTCATGTCAGCTGCAATGGGCTGAACATCACAAACAAGAACCAGCCAGAAGCTTCAGTGTTCACCCCTGGATCAGTGCAGCAGCTTTGGCACTTATTAATAAATATCCCTGTCCAGATCCTGCTGCTGAGGGCACCTCAAGCTGTTGCCAGGCACATTTGGCTTGGGACACCTGTGACAAACTGTGCACACAGAGAGTGGCATAGGAGAAAGTGCTGGATGGGCACAGTAACTCACTTTTCCCAGGGCAAGACTGCATGAACTTTGATATTGTGGGAAATAAATAATGCAGCAGAGGCATCAAATTGTGCCCAGTCACAGCTGCAGCCTCACCTGCCATCCATCCACCTTTCACCTTTGTTTCCTGCATCCTGCCATGGAAATTGTTTTTGCAAGCTTGTTACCAGCACCTTTCCAGCCAGCAAAGCAGAGCACAGCACTGTGAGATGGCTGTGGGGAAATGACCTCCAGCTCACCCACACACATCCTGCAGATCTGCCCCTGCCTCCCTCAGGGCACTGTGAGCTGTGCTCAGCCTGGCACAGAGATCCCAGCAGAGACAGAAATCCCTTCTGAGCAGAGCAAACCAAACCATTGCTGCCAACCCTTTAAACCAGTTGCTCCAGTGTCATCATTTTATCTTCTAACACCTGAGAAAGAATGGTGTAAATTATTTACCACAACAGCATAAAATTATAGCCTTCTGTGGCACACACTCTGAAATTATGCTGCAAGGCCAGCCCATTTTATTGTGTAGTTGATATCTCGTTGGAAAAAATCCAAATATTATTTCTCTTCTTTAGCAAAATCATTATGTGGATTGAATTTGGGCCAATATGGGCATTCAGCAGCTATCTTGCCTTAACCTTTTGCTGTAATTTACTTGGGACAGAACTGTCTTTACAATGCTATGGATAAGCTACAGCAAGGGCCTCATTCTATTTTAGGGGCTCTAAGTCCACTAGCTAATTTTATTTCACTACAAGCAAATAAATCCAAAAAGAAATCCAAAGCCATCAGCATACACTCAGATATCATGTCAACACACATTCAGAGAACCTGTTAGAGAAAACACTAAAATAGTGTATGACTCTTCAACTAAATCAGTCCCAAGAAATCTCTGCAAGCTAATCCAAAATTAATCATTGGCATTACAATAAAATACTGTCCTTTTATCTTAAACACTCACAAGCTTCACACAGCTTACCCAGTATCAGGGTCAAGGCAGAGCCACGAGGACACCAAAGGAGGCTTCAGTCATCTGCCCTTTATTGTTCTTCAGCACAGCCTTCTATTCCCTTCATCTCACACACCCTGCCCCTGTGTGCCCTCTGCTCCCTGTGTGGTTGCTCAGCACCCCTGGGCACTCCATGGCCCCTCACCTTCAATAGCATTCACCTGTCCTGCACAGCTGCACCAATCTGGGATCAGCCACAGCCCCACTCCAATCACCACAAACTCTGTGCCCACAACACTTCCCCCCCTTTTTTCTCCTTTTCAATAAATGCCATGTCTGCCATCCTCCTAGAGGGCCCTTGCAGAAGAAACAGCAAACATGGTACAAGTATCCCTTGTGCAGGCTCCACTGACTCTGGACTCTGTCCTGACCTTGATTCACTCCCCAAAATTTCATTTCACATCATCAAAATCCTCCTACCGACACTTCTAGAATACTTGACAATATCAATGGCAGTACAAGTTTATAAAGCAACACACAAGAATTACAGAATTCAAGAATTCCATCCACAGCCACACATCTTCATAAAGTAAGACACAAGAATAAGACAGAATCTGCACGTTCCATCCTAAGGAGTGCAATTCACAAGCACAGTACACAGATTTTACCAGCAGACAAACACGTGGCACTGAACAACAGAGCCACTCTGCCTCTAGCTCCTCCTGCTGCTCTAACAACTTCTCTTGCTCCTTTCACAGCTTTTGTTGCATTAGATGGTCTGAAGCTGTTGGGACCCAGGACATTGCTTTGGCTGCCCTGGGTGATTGGAGACCCTGGCAGGGGCTCAGAGACCTTGGCACAGAGTCACAAACACCTGTGCCTTGGATTTTAGCCCATGGAAACAATTCCCAACTTTGTGTGAAGAGTTACAAGCCACAAGAGTTTGAGTAGAATGATGGTGAATTTGTCACAGGGTGAAAAAGTACAATTTTGGGGATAGAATGGGGGTTCAAGAGGCAAAATGGAGCCATCTGGACATGTCCTGTCCTTCTCCTTCTTCTTGTCCTTCATCTTCTGCTGTGATGGTGGCACTTCTGGATTGGTTTAGGGTAGAGACAGACTGTCTAACAGAGGTGATGGGTATTGGAAAATTATTGTAAATAAAGTACAGGTAGTTCTTAGTTATCAAAAGCTAACACCACACCAAGGGCAGTCAGTGTGCCACAAACCAACCTGCTGGACAGGTCTCAGCAGGTCAGAGAAGGAATGGAACAGATAAGAGCAAATAAACAACCTTGAAAAGCAGAGCTGAGCAATCTCAACTCTTCTTTGGTTGCAGGGCTGGAAAAAGAGACTTTCTAACACCTCGGGGCCATCTTAACCACAGAAACCCAAGAAGAAGTTACTTCCCATGGTGTTCCCAGCAGCTCACCTGTGCTCCAGGTGCCAAATCCAGCCTGGTCCATCGGGCAGTGTCCCACCACTGCTCTCGAGGCTACGCTGGGCTGCGTCTCCACCTCGCCCTACAGCAAAACCCCAAATCCTGCTGGGGCCACCATGATATGGGAACCACAGTGGAGCCACCACCAACACCAAAGAGAGCTTGGAGCATCTGCTCACAACCTTTTATCCCCCCCTGCTGATGCACAGCACCTGTGAGCCCTCTGCTCCCTGTGTGATTGCTCAGCACCCCGGGCACTCCATGGCTCCTTACTTTCAATAGCATTCACCTGTCCTGCACAGCTGCACCCACTGCTCCCAATCACCAGACTCTGTGCCTAAAACATCATCATTAGAGACAAGGATGGACACAGAGTTCTACATCCTCAAGCTAATGTGCAGACTTCTGTGTGCTGCTGCTTACCACAAACAGAGTTTGATGTTCCATGTGTTTTGCAGACACCAGACTTCTTCTAAATGCACACAGTAAAATTAAGACTTTGTGAAAGCCTAAATGCAAACACAAACCAGATAATCTCTAAGTGCAACTGTAAGGTGTTGCAGTCTTGTCAGCATTTGCCACTACCTGGAAAGAACAGACACAGGCATATTGTAGAAACTGATTCACTCAAAGTAATGGTACAAGTAATGTATTAGGTATAAACTTGATATGAGATAGTTTAGTACTTTTTACAACTTGCTCTGAAGAAATTAAAATATAATATTAAGCCTAGAACTAGAATCAATAGAACACTTCCATTCCAGAATGTGACTTGGCGTGTTTTCTTACCTCATAAATTTTATAATGTGCAATATACTTTTTAATACTGTAACTTTTTAAGGATAAAAAGGTATTTCTCACAGTGATACAACTACAACAGGAAAGTCTTCTTTAGTTCTGCTTTTTCCCTTTCATCATTAATAACAGAATTGTTGAGACTGGAATGGACTTCTAGAAATAGTCTAGTCCAAGTCTGTTGTTCAAAAGTTGTTGTCAGCTGGAGAAGGTTTCTCAGGGCTATGTCAAGTTTGGAGTATATCCAAGGATGGAAACTCCACAACATCACTGGGCAATTTGTTCCAGCGTTCCATGACTCCTCCTGTTAACATTTTTGCCCCCTGTTTAAATGGAATTTCTGGTACTTGGATTTGCACTCCCTGCCTCTTCTCCTCTTGCTGGCCACTGCTGAGGAGGGTCTGTGCTCTCTCTGCAGGCACCAGGTATTTACAGACATTGCTCAGGCACTACTGACGTTTCCTTCATGCTCAACAGTCACAGCTCTCCCAGCCTCTGAGACAGATGCATTCTTGTCAGATGCTGCAATCCTTTCATCATCTTTGTGGCCCTTCCCTGAGCTTGCTCCAGAGCATCACTCTCACTCTTTGCCTGGCACATTGCTGCCCAGGAACGGGCCCAGCACTCCAAGTGTGGTCTCACATAGTTATGGTACAAAGGACAGACTCGTCCCTTTGTGGGCTCTTCCTCGGCAGCCCAGGAGCTGCTGGCTGGACTCACCACATCCATCATCAGCTCAGGTGACTGAGGTGAGGCTGGGCTGGCCTGCAGCTCTGCATCCACACCCCTGCTGAAGGCTGGCCTGACATTGGCTTCCTTCGAGCTCTCAGCAGCCTGCCCTCATCACCAGAGCTCTCCAAGATAATGCAGAGTATCCTGACAGTGACATCTGGCACTTCCTCAGCACTCCCAGGTGGACCTGACCAAAGCCCACAGATCTGTGCATGTCAGCACTGGCCCCAAACTTCCCACCCCTGAGCAGCTCTCCCTGGTTTGTGCAGATCAGGGCCAGCAAAGAGCCTGTGCTTCCCTCAAGAGCCTGCATCCATTCCTTGCAGCACTCCAGCCATCCCACTGATCTCTGTAATCCCAGGGACATGATAACCCTGCAACTGAGGCAGGCCAATTCCTTCTGCATTAAGCCAAGAACTGGTTTAAAATTTGTTACAAATTAAAACAAAACAATTTGTTACAAATTAAATTTATATTTAAAATAACCTAGTTAATACTGTTGCCCAAAAGAATAATTACATATACAAAAGAACTCTCCCTCAACAACAAGAGGAAAGGAAGAAACAACCCTGTGCATTTTATTGGCATTGAGGTACAGTCCCATTACATTTAATCTTTTCCTTTTTCTTTTTCTTAAACTAATATGCAATATAGAAAAAACATTAAAAGCCTGATTGGTCAACTAGCAGTAAACACAAAACCTGCTCAAAAAAAAAGGGGTGGGGGGGGGAAAGGGGGGAAAGAAAAGGCAGGCACAAAGCAATCTGCACTGGACATATAACTACACAGAACTTCACATTTATGGCCCCATTTGGTCAAGGTTGTAAGAACATTTTTCTGGACTATAACTTCTTTCTGCTCAGGGATCCAATACAAGGGTTACTCCTGGGCTTAGAAATCACCACTGGTAAATGGCTGACAAGGTCCAGGTCTCTGACTCCTCTTCCTGGTGACAACTGTGTCTTCCTTTGGGGGAGACACATGTACTGGCTTCCAAGGAATGGGGTTACAATATGCTGGAGCTGGATACAGATTTCTAACAGCACTCCCTAGAACAGTTAGAAAATACACATCATTTAGAAGGAATATTTACACCACAAGCGTGCCAAAGCAAGCAGTTACAATAATTATACAACACAACATCACCTTCAGAGAAAGACAACACAGGCACATCACATAATTAAAGTGACTCAAAATAATAACCAGTCCCCCCTTTTTACTTTTTAAACAGTAACTGGTATATTCTTCACTTCTACTTAAATAATAAGCAGGTTGAATGCTCAGTCCTTTGTGTTCTTAGAAACTGTAAATGTCTACAAATTGGCCATTTTGTTTTACCCAACCACATGATGGATGGGTACACTTCAAAGTTTGTAACACATTACACTGAATGACACGAGTGAGTAGACAAATATTCTTCAAAAATCATTGAAATAATAAATGATAAATAAATGATTGCAGCTGTCAGTCTGTAATGCAGGCCCAAGCAAAACAGGAAGGCAAGGTATATCACTACTTACAAATACATGTAAGCAGAAGAGTAAAGGCTGTTCACCTGCTTTATACCTGTCTCTTGAACATTCAGAAATCAGAATTTTGGTCTCCAAACTATTTCTGTTGCAAAGTCACATAGAAGCAATTATTAATAAAAATAAGATGTTTTCAAACAAAAATGGAACAGGATTACAGAAGCCAAGGAGGTGCAATGCAGGTGAAAAGCAAAATTTTAGCTCAGAACAGAGGTTGATGCCCCTGTCTCCTTTTTCAGACAGGACTTCTGTCAGCTTCTAACAGTTCTTGTGTCTCAAAACCCCATCTCTTTTCTAAGGGGGATTCAGGTGTGCTGACACACACCTTCTGTAACACACAAACTAACTTGACAATGACAACCAATTTGCTTCACAGCACCCAGGACTTTGCTCTAGTGATTCCTATGATTGCTAAGAAAAATCAGATAAAATCATTCTTTGGTACGCCACATAATTATCTCAAATAATGTCATTTTCCTCCCAAATAATAAAAAAAGAAAGGCTAAGAAAAATACACAGAAGGTCTCAATCTGTTTCCCTGACTTATAGCATAGTAAAAGTAACCATTCCTATGTGCCAAAACCTAGGTATTAGATGAGTGTCTTAAACAGCCTTCATTTTACACTAAAATACCAGAAGGAAGGAACCACCAGCCCAAGTCACTCCCTATTTGTGTACTGTATGTACAAACCTGTAGACTTCCCATTTGGGAAACCATAACCATTTAAAGCAGGTTGTGGTTTATTTCTAGCATTTTGCAGCCATTCCTTAAAGATTTTCTCTGATCTTGTTCTCTTCTCCTGTAGCTCAGCCACCCGTTCTTTTTCTTTTTCCTAGAAATAAAAAAAATAAAAGGTACTCCTGGACAAAGCCCTGGACAATATACACAAAACAGTAAATAATTTTTTGCAGATTTCCAGACTGCTGAATACAATTCAAGTATTTCTTCAAATACAAGCACCTTTTCCTAACAATGGAAAAGATGCATTTTGTTTTTTGGTTTAAGACTGAAAAAAATCCCAACCCCCAACTTCCATGTTAATCCAGTGTTTCCCTAAGAAACAAACCAAAGGCTATTAACAAAAATGCATTAATATGCATCTTACTTTGCTGACCATACCACAGTGTCTTTAATGCACTAACACTGTAACTCTTGAAAGATTGTTCTTCATGTACAACACTGCCATTTGATGTCCATATATTCAATGTAAGCTCTGAATCTAGCAAATCTGAATCTGCCATAAGTTGCAGATTAAGTAACTCCATCCCAATAAATTATGAGTTCATTAACACCTTCTCTTTTTTCTTCTTTTCTGCCTCTTCAGCTCTCTTCTTCTCTAACCATTCTTTATACTTTATGTCAGCCTTTTCTTTTAGCTGCATTTTTTCCAGTTCCCTTGTGGCTTTTTCTGCCAGTTCTTTGTTCAGCTTTCGTTTCCTTTCTCTTCTTTCCTATGTGAAACATATCAAGGAAACAGAACAGAAATTTTTGAGTATATTTCAATGAGCAATCCTTTTGAGGAATACAGTAAATTTTATTACACAATTACAAAGAAAATTATCATGAACATGAAAAAAATATGTGATACTGTAAGCTCTTTGAAGTCAGAACCTATTGACAACAAAGACTCCTCTGTGGACAGTCTATGTGACAACAAAGACTCCTCTGTGGACACAATTTCACAGAACCTATTCAGTGCTAGATTCCAGGTATGACAGACATATAAACTTGTCAAAAAAATACTATAAAAATTTTACTTTCAGATCTCCTCAGGTTTACTGCTCTGTTTTATTTGTTCTGAGATTTTTTAAACACTTTAGACACATCTCAATATTTCTGGGAATGAAATACATGTTGCAATTCTCAACAATGGTGTGTTAGCTTTACTTGTCAGTGAATCTAGAGCAAACTACAGTTCCAAATTCAAGTCAGGTAAACTTCCCCCTTCTATTGAGATATGCAGATTGTTCAGCACACTTCAGCATCAATTAAACAGTAAAAAAAGTTCACATAGAAATACAGTTCATGTTTTGTGGTATTCTCTTAGGTATTTTATACACTTCAGTTTATCCACATAGGGACTACTTCAATAAATCAATCCACACATTCCTCCTGTTCCAATTATGAAAGGGCAAATGAGAAAACACATTCTAGGGTAGGCAAAAACATGACTTGAGGCTGAAGTGAAATTGCTGCCTGTATGATCTGGAAGACAGAACACACCAGAGGTGTCATTCACTTCTACATCTTTGCAGTGTGTGTGTAGCCAACAACAGTCTTCTGAGGAGCTTTCTCTAAGCAAACAACCACACATCCACTGGCCTTTGCCTGATCTGGAGAGGGAGGTATTTTCATTTAAAGAGTGACAATAGCTGTCATTTCTGTTCCTTGTCACCTTTATGAAGTGTCTGGAATCTACTGATTGATTCTCTTTCTGCTTAACTCACTTAGCTCTGAAGCAACTGCATCCATGTGCAGAAACAAAAATCTACCAGACAAGCTGTGCACATGACTTGGAAGAGAGGCACAAGACCAAAGACCAGTTAGGTCTTAACAGAAAAGAGCTGTTGAAAAAATATCTTGTTTTTCTTTTAAGAAATCTACTTTTACACTTCCCTGCACACTGCTCTTGAACAAAGGAGATGGGTAACTTAGCAGAAACTCAGCCTGACTCAGAATTATTACACTTGGCAGTATGGATATAAATGCTTAGAACTACAGCTGCAAACTATAATCAGTAAATGAAATATGGGAAAAGGACATTCTCAAGAAAAAACAGAAATACACATTCCCATTTTACCATTATATATTACCATTTTATTCCTTTAAAAGAACAAAAAGGCAGAAATCTAGAGCTCTCCCTGTCCCTCCCCCACCTTTTCCCCAGGTTTACTGCACTTCTGGAAACTCCAATGATGCATAATGAAGCAGAAGCCAAAATACTGCACTGGGGACCAGCACAACTCCCTCAGTCTGGTCTGAACAGGAGGGTCTAAACTTGCTGGCCCAGTGCTTGTGCCCCCACACCAAAACCACCAGCAACCCAATAGAGCAGCACAGAGAATAAAAGCCTCAGCTTATGTTGCTCTGCAGCACACTCACCTGATTGCTGCCAGCTCACAGAACCACTGGAGGGAGTGAGTCCTTTTCTGTTGGCCAGCAGCAGGAGCATCACTACAGCTGGAACATCAGCAGCTGCACTGGGCACTGTGGGACTGCCCCCCACCCACCTCCTGTTCCAAGCCAGGCTTTAGCACCTCTGTTTACCATAAACTCCAAGGGGGATGCTGTTTCACCTAAAGTCATAAGGGTACTTTCAGTAGTACTGCTCTGGCATACTCTTGTCAAATATTCTTATGTGACAACAAAGACTTCTCTGTGGACACAATTTCACAGAACAATTGCAATTAGTGTTTTAGCTCTCTTTTCTATTTGATTTTTTTGCTGTTTGGTGGGTTTTTTTCCATTTCACTTCTAATACATTCTAGCAATTATCAGCTTAATCTGTTTGGTGGTGTAGGGAAAATGGTCAAATATTAATACATCCCAATTACAATGCACATTCTGGAATGTAAAACTACGCAGAATTATAAAACAATTGGTCTTATTAAAACGACTTCACAACAGTGAGGCCTGTACATGTGATAAAACAATTTACCACCAAGACTAATGAAGAAATACATTTCATTTTGGGAACTAAAGAAAGTTGAGATTCTGACATATTTTTATGCTAATGAAGCATGGAAATAAGATCTTTCCTAACATGAAAAAAACGCTTCCATATTTTAAGATGTTGAAAAGAAAAAACAATAGATTTTTTTGGCAAATGATTTAAACATCACCTTCCTGAAAATAAACCAAATAACCAATTGTCTAGGCTTTCCCTCCTTCTTCATCTACAATTCATCTCAATCTCTTTTATTCAGAGCTGTTTCTCTGTCTCTTCGTTACTAAATACTCCCCAAATGCACCAACAACTCCAGTTTTGAGACAATGGTTGTCTGGGACACATAAGAAGCAGTAATGTAGATGAGAGATAATCTGTGAAATAAGTGAGTTAAACTGTGGGAGAAGGTGGCTAACAAAGATTTTGCACATTTTGATTTTTGCTGACTTACCTCTGATGTACATGAAAGTTACAAAACTAAGGATCATCCAAAACTACAGTCTTTAGCTAAGGGTCCTATTGTATAAAAGACATGACAATAAATATAGGAGAAAACTGAAAAAAAGGGGCTACTTCCATACCTAGGGGAATGGAAAACCATTACAAGCAGAAAGTAGACTAAAAATCCTTCTAAATACTAGAAAAGAAAGGCAGGGACTCTTCTTAACTTATGTGTCTTAAATCACAATATTTAGGTGAGTTTAGCTACTCTCTAGGCTGACTCCAAGTTAAATTAGGTCCCATGTAAACAATAGCATGCCATACACACTAAAGCCACAACTATTGCCAAGTTTTACTTCCAGTGAGACATCCCTAAGACATGGGGACTCCCTGCAGAATTCCAGACTTTACACTGCCTAGAAATTTTTCTGCAGACAAATCAGAAATGCTTTCTTTTTCTCACAATCAGATTTTTCTTCATAACGTTAATGTAGACCACATTCCCAACTTTAGTAACCTGTTCCATGTCAAGCTTCTGTCACCCTGACTGTCCCAGCTTTTTTCCCATCCTCATATTAGAAGTCCATCAAAAATGCTATCAATGTGCATATTGATGTCCATGTTCTTCATTCCTTTTCCTTTTGTTCCATGTATATGTGAAGGAAGAAATTACTTTTTTATGCTTGGTGTTGTTTAGATTGGGTTTTAAAAATTCTCTTTCATCTTGTGTTCAAAACAAGTCACAACCTATTCACTAAACCCCCGGTAAGTTTACACATGGTTGTGGGTATTACCTAAATAAGGTATGGATTGTAAAAATTAAGGTATTGATTGTAAAATTAAGGTATTGATTGTAAAACATCCAAGAAAGGCTTGTTCTCCTGCCACCCTGGCCCAGCACATGACCAAGGAGAAAGGATACAAATCTACCCTGAAGGTTCAGTGCTCTGGGCTGTGATTCCATCAGGTCTCAGAACCCACTGAAGCCTGGCTCAGGTGAGTCCTTGGAAATCCCCCAGCCCACACAAATCACCTGGCCCACAAAGCTCTGATGGTGACTCTGCCCACAGCTTGTGTCTCACTGAGTCACTGCTAACTACTAACTTCTCCACAAAAATCACACCTACATGCATGTGGTGAATGCTCAAAGGATTTTAAAATCTGAAGAAGTGTCCCACTTCCATCCTGACAGAAGGCAGAAACAGGAAATAATTTTCCACACAAGGGAAAAAACCCCTAATTGCTTCTGAAACAGAGGCACTATATCCAGCTAGAAGAAAACTACTAAAACTTTGTATTTTAGTATCTTCACATCAGTGAGTAATTGAGAGGCTGGAATGTGTAAAGTGCAGAGGTGCTTTCTGTTCTGCATTTCCTATGTAGACTGTCACTGAGTGGAAGTATTTCCAGAAACTAATGATGTGATTTGGTATTTTTAAGATACTTCTCAAAGCAATCTTTTCCATCTTATGATCTGCAGAATGTGACATTTTTCTTTTCACAGCTAAGTGTTCTACTTCGCAGCTGTTTGCTGACATCTTAGCCAGCATATTCTAGCATCAGTTAATGCTGAGTGATGGCAAAATATAGGAAAAGCCCACATGGCCAACATCAGAACACACACCCTAATTTACTTGTTTATCCTCATAATAATTGGGAACATCAACTTCTAGCAGTCTTGGAAATCTGGGTCCTTCAAACAACTGTAATTATCTTTTCAACTTTACCCCATAACACAACTCAGTGACCAGGCCTAGCCCACACCACTACTTCTTTAATCTCTCTAGAATTTCCATGTGAAAACAACAAGAGGCTAGAAGGGAGATCAGCAACAGTCTGAGCTGCAGATGGCTCTTGACAAGCTGGCTTATACCAATTTACTGCTCAAGTTCACAGAGCCAGGGCAGACCCCACTGCAGCCTGGGAACTGGAGAATTGTTGCATCTTTCTCCCAAAATGTCTTCATGTGGGGACTCAATGTATGTGACAGCACAAAGTTTCAGTGTACTTATTCCTGGAACACTCTTGGGATCTTCAGAAGAATGTGGACTCCACAAATGCTGCTGAAATACATGAGCACTCATTCACCTGTCACACTGGATTCCTCTTCCAAAACTCTGTCTAAAACTCATTCCTGACACTCACCATGAGACATTAGTTCATTCTACTTACAGAAATCTAAAGGTAATTAAGATTCAGGTAAAACCTAAAATTATAACCATGGCATGGGCCATGCATGATAGCACAGAAAAATTCTGTGTAAAGACTTTTCAGGTCCAGAGAGCAAAAGTCCCACAATATGTGGGAAAAAAAAATCCTTAAAAAATTAAGCCCAGACTCAGAAAAAAAATATAGATATGTAAAGACAGACTTAGGTATGTAAACAGAATATGTTCATTCTTAAATGCAGTTGGTTCTCATGACTGGAAAGCTTCCCTCACAAACACACTTCTTGAAAGAGTTCAGTCTTAAACAGGTGGACATCTTAGCATCTGTTTCAAGTCTAAATTGCCAGCAAAAACCATTGTACATCAGGCTCTCCATCAGCAACCAGAGCTTGGACTCAGCAACAGCTCAGTGTAAGAACATGAACGTAGACAGGGAAGATCTGGATTTCATCACATTCCTGCCAGAGGAGATTCCAATGAACATGTCCCCAAGCTGCAGGCTGGCATGACAGGATTCTCCACCTCTTCTGTGGGAGTGCTACCATTCCTCACAAAATCATTCACAACCCACTGGATGAAAGAAAGAGAGCATGAGCAAGGCCAGCTATTGAAGTTGAAAGTCATGCTCAAGCTGTGGAACAATCTGTGCTCTGCATTAACCATGCTGAGATGAAACATACATTAAAGAAAAAGCCTTTGGTGTAAGAGTTGGCACCCAGGTGTCTCTTCTGGAGGAACCAGCACACCAAAAAGGGAATTCTGCTCCAAGAACACTGTCATTCATTACTGCACACTGGGCTGGTTCTAGGCTTTGATATACTCCTTAATGCAAATCTTCAGTGAAAAAACTTTCCAACAGAACTTTTCCATCCTGTACCTAGCTTCCATTAAAAATTATATTTTTCAGTAAGTAAAGGGGACTTATTGAAAAAAAAAAAGAACAATAAAAAATTTTGAACATTCAAATTCCATTTTTAATGCCTGCTTGGTAATATTTACTTTTATGGAAAAAAAATTAAAAATTTGTTGCCTTATTGTCTATTCAACAATGCAGAAAGTATTAGAAATGCTACAGTCAATTTTAGATTGGCATTAGAATAATTGGTTTTTCCAATGGAAAATTCTAACTTCACTACTTGTGCTCTTACAACTTTGCTAATGTCAAATGATGCCGAATTTTGCCCCAAAAGGCGAGAATAAGCTGCCCAGAGACTGGATTTGAGGTCTATAGGCAGGAGGTATTTATTGGCAACGCGTTGGAGAAATCACTAAATGGATTTCCAAATTGTGTACAGCAAAAGCAGGTTTTTATACAATTTTGAAAAAGGATTACATCATTATTACATGCATATTCATAGGTAGGCAGGAGTACAGTCGGAGTCTTCCGGGAATTCTTGGTCTTCCTTAGTTAAATTTTAAGCTTTTCCTAATTTGGGCAGTTTCCTGTTATTCTTGGCATGTCTTTCCATGGCTTGGCAGAAGTTATTGTTGTAGTTGGCTTGATTCTATGGCTTGGCAGGTCACTTTAACTTATTGGCTTCCATTTCTGCTTTTCTCTTCAAATATTCTAATTCCAATGTTTCCTCTTCAAATATTCTGATTCCAAAGTTTCTTCTGTGTGTGTTTTTTGGTTAACTTATCTAGATATATGATCAAAGTTAGGGCTCCCTAACAGTGTATTTTAGGTTATTTATTAACTTATCCAAATATCTGATCAAAGCTCTTCCTAATAGTGTATTTTAGGTTATTTATTAACTTCTGCGATTCCCTTGATATACCTTTAAGTGTCTTTTAATTCTTTTATTTCTCAAAAAAAAAACCTTATTGTTCAATATAATGAATGGCTTCATTCCCCCCTTTTCTTATAACTTACGAATTCTTTCGTCAAATCCTATAGGGCGCTGATACGCTCGTACCATAGCCCAAATCATTTGGGTCCTTCTCATTATGATTCTTAGTCTCCACCACATACAAATATTTGTGAGAGTTAATAGTAACAGAATTACAATTACTATTAGCATTGGGTGTACCAGGTAGTTGAAGACTTGTGTAGCTGTTGGGGAGTATCCTGTAAAGATATCCCACCAATGATGCTGGCCTACTTGTTCCACTTCGGTCAGGACGTTCTTTATTTTTTCTGAATTATGTTCTACCTGCCATACCATTCGTTTAGTTGTTTGATTCACCTTTTGCACCAATTTCTTTACTTTAGGATGTGCGAGCATTGCTTTAAGAACTTTGACGTCCATCCCTATTTGTAATTTCGGTATCTCTTGATATAGGTTAAAATCTGCGTTAATTAGCTGTTGAGTAGTTATTGGGACAGTATAATGAAAATCACAACCTACTATCTTGGTGAAGTTGCATACACAGAAGTTAGTATTGTTAGTCTCCATTTGGCAATTATCTATAGTGACGTTGTCACAAGCTGTCCTTACGCAAGCGCACCCATTCCCTATATAGTAAACTTGTGATTGTGTTTTATTATGCGGAAGCATTTCAAATGTACATACACTATTTTCAGCATCTAAGCATAAATCTTCTGCTTCTACTACAGCGTTTTCGCAGACATAGCCTAATTGTCCTCTAGGAATGCATGCTTCTGTGCTAACCGATTGCCACCTATTTTTGGTATTATCATAACTGGCCCAGACATTATGGTCTATTGGCCTGACAATGACATTTTGATGTATTGTCCCAAGAGTGAGGATAGGAAAGATAGCTCTTTCCTCTGCTGCACTAATGGTGAGGACATAGGCTTCAATGTGTTCTTGTTGAGGCTCATAAGTGAAATTTACTAATTGCCACCAGGCTTGGTGGTCCTTTTCAAATTGTGTAGTATGATTGTCCTTTAATATTGTTTCTCTTATCTCTTGAGGTAATATACCTGATGTTCCTTCTCTCATTATTCCTGCCGCTACTGATTGTACCCATTGTTGCGTCTGAGGGCATTGGATAGCTAGTGCAACTTCTTTGCTAAGTTCCCCTGTATAGTCAGCAAACTTTGCGAAATCCTCTGCAGTGTTGTTTGCTACCATGGTTAGCAATTTTACTACTAGTGATTGTGTTTCTGCTAATGTGATCATGGATGAACTGAGAGGCATTTTAAGCTTCCCCAAGTTCGACGTGACAGTACTCAATTTGTTTACTAACACCTCTTGATCTATCGTGTTTAATATACCAAATCCGGTGCCAATCCACCCACTTATATCTCTTTGTGCTCTTCTGTGATGAGATCTTGTTGCTAACCATGCATTCCATCCCTTAAGGCTTTGCTGTATAAATGGTTGGCAATCCTTCTGCAAATATGTAATATCGGTGTGAATGTTCATCTGGACCTTTTTCAGGGAATAAGTGGGGTCTAACAATAATTTTTGTTCATTGGATTTTCGTATCACCTGAGGCCCTATAAAGGTTAGGTTATGTACTGCTATACATTCCACCAGTGGAGTGGTTTCTTGGGGCAAGTCTAGACCTGGGTACAATGGGATCACGTCCTCTGGTAATGCCACCTTATATCCGACAGCACGCTTAGGGAAGCCAGAACCCACTTCCAGCATTTTCAACTCTCTTTCACATGTGAAGGTCATCGACTGATCCAATCTAAATGCCATCTCGCACTGTGCTTTCCCTTCCTCAGGACCACTAGATGCTACAATCTTTCCTGCAGAAAAGAGAAGAGGGTGAAGGTCAAGGGTTATGTTTTGAGGATGTAGTTCCCCAAGCGGATCTTCTGTATAAATTACTGAGTCTCGGGGTTGTGATCCGGATGGATCTTCCCTGAAGTCACTCCACTGACATGAAATTGGGCCCTTTTGCTGAATCCAGGCGGTGGGCTTGCCCATTTTCACTGGACTAAAAGTAATTAGGTTATGTTCAGAGGCTGCCATCAAGGGATGAATTGTTAATACTAGCCGCCTTGTTTTTCCTTCTACTAGGTCAAGTTCTCGACACCCAATTTGGATTAGGTCTCCCTTGTATGCTACCATGGTGGGCTGATTCCACGCTTTACTCGCGTATGGCTGATTGTTACGTAAGGCATAAACCTCAAAATAGGATCCCTTTGGTTCCGTTTCCATCTCCGGGTGGATACACTGGTGTGCATTAGACCATGGGTCTATTGGGGCAGAGTCTTGGGGAAGAACTATACTTATCGAGAGTCCAATGATCAAGGTTGTGAAGGTCTGAGGTGGAGTCAGGATCATGATGTCTGTTCCTCTTGTTTATTCTCCGGAGCCTTCTTGACCCGAGAGTAATGAATCCACGTGGGTCGCTCCTTGATCCGAACCGCGGTGAAAGTAGTCAGCAGCACTTGGAAAGGTCCCTCCCACTTCTCTTGTAAGGGTTTTCCTAAAAGATTCTTAACATACACCCAATCACCGGGATTAAACGGATGCAGTTTGCAATCAGGTTGTTTAGGTTGGTGCTCTATCACCACAGCAGCATTCTTATCGAACTGTTTCCCCACCGTAATTACATAATCATAAATGTACTGGTTACCGATTTGGTCTATAGCGTCCCCATTTACAATTTGCATAGCATAAGGTCTACCATACAAAATTTCAAATGGGCTTAACTTTTCTTTTGATCTTGGTTTGACTCTCAGCCTAAGCAGAGCAATAGGCAAAGCTTGATACCACTGCAAATTAGTCTCCTGGCATATTTTGGCAATTTGCTGTTTGATGAGATGATTCATCTTTTCCACTTGCCCACTGGCCTGTGGACGGTAAGGCGTGTGTAATTGCCATTTGATTTGTAATGCTTTGCTTATTGCTCTCACCACTTTTGCACAGAAATGTGTACCCCTATCCGAAGAAATGCTCTTCGGTACCCCAAACCGTGGAATAATTTCATTCAACAGTACTTTAGTTACTTCCCTTTCCTTATTTGTCCTACAAGGGAATGCTTCAGGCCACCCAGAAAATGTATCAGTTAATACCAACAAATACCGAAACCCCCCTTTTCTTGGGAGTTCAGAAAAATCAATTTGCCATACTTCACCTGGGAATTTACCTCGATTTATAGCTCCTTGGTGTACCTTGGTTCCCGTATTTGGGTTGTTTTTCAGACACCGCTCGCACTGGGATGTAACGTGCTTTACAGTAGTAAATAATTTCGGTCCTGCTATCCTGGCTTGCAAATATTGGTAAAGCGGATCTAGACCCCAATGGGCCTTTTCATGCTCCGTCTTTACAATCTGCCACATTAGGTTCCCTGGTATTATCAACTGTCCTGTCTCCAATTGTGCCCATCCACTGTCTAACAATTTACCTTTATTCCTTTGAATCCATCTATGATCTGATTCCTGATAATTTGGTTGGAGGTTTACATCCAGCTCTCCTGGTATTAGAGCTGTTATATTTACCTCTCCGGTTCTTGCAGCAGCTAATTTAGCTTCTGCATCTGCCTTTCTATTCCCAACTTCTGGAGTAGTGTTACCTTTTAGGTGTCCTTTACAATGCATTATGGCCACTTGTGCTGGGAGTTGGACTGCTTCTAGCAATCGTAGGATTTCCTCTGCATGTTTGACTGTTTTCCCTTGAGTAGTCAACAGTCCTCTTTCTTTCCAGATGGCTCCATGAGCGTGCACAACAGAAAAGGCATATTTAGAGTCTGTCCAAATATTTATTCGCATGTTCTCTGCCAATTCCAGAGCTCGAGTCAAAGCTATCAATTCTGCCTTCTGGGCTGAGGTCCCTGCAGGCAAAGGGTTTGACTCGATTACCTCTTCTGTGGTAGTTACTGCATAACCAGCCATTCTTACTCCTTGTTTTACGAAGCTGCTACCATCCGAGAACCAGTCATCTGCATCTTCGAATGGCTCTTCTTTGAGATCCGGGCGACTGGAGTAAACGGCTTCGATTGTTTCCAAGCAATCGTGCTCGATGGGTTCTGCTGAAGTCTTCCCTTCTAGGAATGAAGCTGGGTTCACAACGTTAGTTACCTGGATAGTAACATCATCTGACTCAGCCAAGATAGCTTGGTACTTTAGGAATCTGGAAGGTGACAGCCAGTGATTTCCTTTCTGCTCTAACACAGCAGATACAGTGTGAGCTACTAACACAGTCATTTTCTGGCCCAGAGTGAGCTTTCTGGCTTCTTCAATGTTGATTATCACTGCGGCTACTGCTCTTAGACAGCCAGGCCATCCTTTACTCACTTCATCCAACTGTTTGGAGAAGTAGGCCACAGCCCTTTTGTGTGGTCCTAACTGTTGTGCTAGGACTCCTAGGGCCATTCCTTGTCGCTCATGAGAAAACAGCCAGAATGGTTTTGTCACGTCTGGAAGACCCAAAGCTGGTGCTCTCATGAGTTCCTGTTTCAGTCTCTTATAGGCTCCCTTTGCCTCGGGAGTCCAAACTAGAACACCCTTACTTTCCTTTAGTAAGTCATAGAGTGGTTTGGCGAGTATCCCGTATTGATAGATCCATAGCCGACACCAACCGGTCATCCCCAGGAAGGCACGCAAATCTCTTACCGTCTCTGGTCTAGGCATTTGGCAGATGGCTTCTTTCCTGGCTGCTCCCAGGGATCGCTGTCCTCTGGAAACTTCATATCCCAGATACACCACTTCTTCTTGTACCAGCTGTGCTTTCTGTTGAGAAACTCGATATCCATTTAAACCCAGAAAGTTTAACAGGGAAATAGTCCATTCAATGCATTCTTCTTCTGTTTCTGTTGCTATTAGGAGGTCATCTACATATTGCAAAAGAGTACCATCTCCCAGCGGCCTTTCCCATTGTTCTAGTTCTTTGGCTAGTTGATTCCCAAAAATTGTAGGGCTGTTTTTGTACCCTTGTGGCAACACCGTCCAGGTAAGTTGGGTTTTTCTTCCCCTATCTACAGATTCCCATTCAAATGCAAAGATCTTTTGGCTCTCTGGAGCTAAAGGAAGGCAGAAGAATGCGTCTTTTAAATCTAACACAGTGAACCATGTCAAATTATCTTTTAATTTAGTTAAGAGTGTGTAAGGGTTAGCAACTACTGGATGTAGTGTCTTGGTTATTTCATTTATTGCCCTCAGGTCTTGGACCAATCTATAAGTTCCATTAGGTTTCTTTACTGGCAGGATTGGGGTGTTAAAATCCGATTCACATTCTATCAATAACCCCAATTCTAAAAACCTTGTGATTATGGGCTCAATTCCCTTTCTATCTTCTAACCTCAGTGGGTATTGTTTCCTACTTACCGGCCTCGCTCCAGGTATAAGTTCAATAATGATAGGTGTTGCTTGTTGTGATTTCCCAGGTATATCAGTAGCCCATACTAATGGATATGTTTCACTCAGGATACGCTCAATATTGTGACTTTCAGGCTTCGGTTCTATACAACTGATTGTTAGGCTTAGGGCTGTAATCAGTTGCTCTTCCCTTACTTGAAATTCCAATTTGTCTTTGTTGAATTTTATTACGGCTCCCAAGTTCTCCAGTAAGTCTCTTCCTAATAGAGGCTTTGGTGAATTTGGCAAATACAGAAACTGGTGAATCCCCATTTGTTTCCCAATTTTGTATTTGATAGGTCTCAAAAAGTAAGCTTTTTCTGGTTGGCCTGTTGCTCCCACAACTTGTACAAATTCATCACTCTTAGGTACCAATTCTTGATTTAAAACCGAAAATGTTGCTCCTGTATCAATCAAAAAATCCAATTCCTTTTTACCTTCCCCTAGCTCCATTTTAACCAGTGGGTCTGCTAGGGTACGGCCCACCGGTCCCCCTCATTCACTGCCCTGATGTGCGATAGTAGTAGTGTCCATTGATCTTTCTCTTAGTTGAGGGCACTCACGTTTCCAGTGTCCCGTTTGGAAGCAATAGGCACACTGGTTTGGCCCTATTCTAGCTGGGTGGGGTTGGAACCTCCCTCCCCCTCCCACTGGGTAGCCCCTTCCCCTACCCCTGGTATTAGGTCCCAAATGGTTTGTATTTTGAGCTGTTATTGCTGCAGCCACTATTCGACCAAGCCTCTTATCTTCCTTTTTCTTTTCCTCTATTTCTCTATTATTATACACTTTCCACGCCTCATTCAGCAACGCCTCCAGGTTTTTGTTTGCTGGATGCTCAAGCTTTTGTAATCTCTTCCTAATGTCCGGGTTACTTTGTCCCATCATTAATCCCAACAGGTGTTGTTTACCTTCTTCCGTTGCTGGGTCCAGGGGTGTGTATTGTCTCATGGCTGCCCGAAGTCTATCCAAAAACTCTGATGGGGTCTCATCTTTTCCCTGCCTGATGTCATATAGCATCGACCAATTGATAGCCTTAGGGATCGCATTACGCAAGCCCATCGCTATCAGTTTTCTATACTGCACCAGCCTCCGATAATGCTCTTCATTGCCCGGGTCCCATTCTGGTTTACTGCTGGGGAAATTATCTTCTAGTCTCCCCGATAACACTTGAGCATGTCGTTTTCCGGTTTCCAATACGAGTTCCCTTTCTGTATCTGTCAACTCTGACAGCATCACCTCTATATCTTCCCAATCAATATCCAAATTCTTTGCCATTAATTCAAACCTCTTCGCTACTCCCTCTGGATTCCTCCTGAAGTTCCTTGCCTCATCCCTCCAATTGTTCAGATCACTCGTTGAGAACGGCACCTTTATTCTAGTCCTCTCCCCTACCATTGGCATAAGTTGTCGGAGAGGAGCTATCGTATGGTTCCCCTCCTCTCTTTGCTCTGCTTCCCTCCGTGCCACAGATCTGGTATAATACGAGTGACCAATCCCCTCCCCGGGATCTTCCAACCACCTCTCACTCTGCATCTGTCGCCTTTCTTCCCGCATCTGCCGGTGCCTATCCTGTTCCGGGCTACCGTCCTCCTCATCTTCTGTTCCCCTTCCATCCCTCTTATCCTCTATACGAATTACTATATTCAGCTTCTGTGAGTCGTTCTCCACCCCCCTTTCGCATGTCTCATTGTCATTCTTTTCACTATATTTCAACTTAGAGACGTCGCCCCCCAGTAAGTCACCTTTGTCTCCAGTCCTCAGTGTGCTGGTGTCCATTCTACAGGTACCTGATTTCCTTAAACTTCCATTCCCAGGTGTGCCACCATCCCCACATGGACTTAGTTCGGGCAGGCTGCATGTCTCCCCTCGGCTCTCTTCCCCATGTGGGCTGCCCCCTTCCCTCTCAACTTCTAGTCTGGGTGGGCTGCCAACGTCCCTGTAGCTCCCCGACCCCTGTGGACTGTCCAGTCCCCGTGGGCTGCTTTCCCCCTTGTTAGTCCCCGATTTTAATGGGCCACCCCCCTCCCAACTGTTGTCGAGCTTCTGAGGGCTGTGCCCAAACTTAGATTTCCACCATCGTTCCAGTTCCTTTAATGGGCTAGGATCCCCTTGTTCCTCTTTTGGCCTGGGAAGAGGCCCTTCCCGTCCTGGGGCGAATGGATGGTATTCCCACAGGCTTATTTCGCTCTCCTTCCCACTGTCCCTTCTTGTCCTGCCGCGGTCGCCAAAAATGATGCCGAATTTTGCCCCAAAAGGCGAGAATAAGCTGCCCAGAGACTGGATTTGAGGTCTATAGGCAGGAGGTATTTATTGGCAACGCGTTGGAGAAATCACTAAATGGATTTCCAAATTGTGTACAGCAAAAGCAGGTTTTTATACAATTTTGAAAAAGGATTACATCATTATTACATGCATATTCATAGGTAGGCAGGAGTACAGTCGGAGTCTTCCGGGAATTCTTGGTCTTCCTTAGTTAAATTTTAAGCTTTTCCTAATTTGGGCAGTTTCCTGTTATTCTTGGCATGTCTTTCCATGGCTTGGCAGAAGTTATTGTTGTAGTTGGCTTGATTCTATGGCTTGGCAGGTCACTTTAACTTATTGGCTTCCATTTCTGCTTTTCTCTTCAAATATTCTAATTCCAATGTTTCCTCTTCAAATATTCTGATTCCAAAGTTTCTTCTGTGTGTGTTTTTTGGTTAACTTATCTAGATATATGATCAAAGTTAGGGCTCCCTAACAGTGTATTTTAGGTTATTTATTAACTTATCCAAATATCTGATCAAAGCTCTTCCTAATAGTGTATTTTAGGTTATTTATTAACTTCTGCGATTCCCTTGATATACCTTTAAGTGTCTTTTAATTCTTTTATTTCTCAAAAAAAAAACCTTATTGTTCAATATAATGAATGGCTTCACCTAGGTTGACTATGTGATGTTTTTATCCTTAATTGTCTTGTTCTGTTTATGCTGAGTAATAAGTTTTGTACCTTTAATATACAGCTAGGTATCACATTATTACAGGATAAAGAATTACATGCAAAGACTAAATACAGGGATGTTAACAACCTGAGTTTCAGAGTTCCAGTTATTTTGGAATGCAAGTATTTCTCTTTGGGGATTTCCATCACTGCTGCAAACACATGCACAACACATGTAGTGGGGTTTTGGTTTGGATGGAGTTAATTTTCTTCAAAGCAGCTCCTGCTGTGCTGTGTTTGGATTTGTGAACAAAACAGTGTTTGTGATAACAAGTTATCACTAAGCAGTGCTTACAAAGCTTCAAGATCTTTTCTGCCTCTCCCCCCATGGCACCAGGGCACAGTCTGGGGGTGCACGAGGAGCTGGAGGGGGCACAGCCAGAACTGACACCCACCAACCCAAGGGAAAGCCCAGGCCATCCTGCTCAGCAAGAAAAGCTGGGGCAGCAAGGGGGGTCCTAGCTGCCTCCTGGGGCTAACCCACAACAACAATAATATAAATATTTATATGTACACATGGGTATATATATGAATTGGATACTCCAGATATTTCTAAGTTCACGCTCTATTGACACTGTAAAAATGAAACAGCTTTGCAGAGCCAGTAAAGATGGATTAAATATGATTTGAAGATATTATATTAGATTGCAGAAGGTAGAGTGCACTGCATCAGAGTTGATTTTTTTCATATGCAATCAAAAAGCTGTTGTCATCAGGCCTGAGCTTTAATCCTAATATTTTATTCAGCATTAATTCCTAAGAGGTTCTGACTGTGATGACAATGATAAAGAATTAAACTGTCATGGCAGTTTACAGGCATTCACTGTAATGCATTTCTGTAAATGCATTTCTCAAAAGCTTTTCATACTTTGATTTGAAATCAGCAACTCCACAATTACAGGTACCTTACTAAAGTGTTCATTTCCACAGCTGATGATAGCAATGAAAGAGACTTCACATCAGAAGTTCACATAAAACAGGAAATTAACACCAAACTTACTTGCTCAGCATTTATAACCACAGCCACTTCATTTTTATCAATAAATCCAACACTAACTCAGAAATAAACATTATAGTTACATAAGAATCATGTTATGTTCATTTTCCTTCTGGAATCAAAAGCATGCTTAGCATTATTTTAGAGTTAAAAGATTTTAATTGATACTTGCTAAAAAGTCAACAGACAATTTACTGTCTGCCCACAAATGGCTCAACTTTAAGAGGGAGACAAACTAAGACTATTTTTGTCCAGGAGGGATCCAGTATCTTGCTGAAAATTGTAAAGGCATTATTAGGTCCAAGATAGTGCCTAAAAATTGGTTTTATAAAGCTTCCAATTCCTAGTGAGCTGAAAAATTTTGCCATGAATAAATATTTGCATAAACACATTTAATGGCTTAGAATGTTCTTTGATGGCTCATATTTCAAAATATTACTTCTAGTTCATTTACCACCTTTAAGAACCACAAAAGCTATTTACATAGAATACTAAACAGCTAGGATTCCTTTACTTTCAAAAATAGCTTCTATAAAATTATTAGAAGCATAAGAAAACTGTAACAGCATATAATTTTAATCTATATTAAATAATTTTAAAAAAATAGTGGACAAAAACAGTATTCAAGCTTTGCTTCCTAACCTCACCCTAAAGGACTCTACTTAACATCACAACTAAAATTGCCATGCAAGGATACTGGCTTGACATAGAGAAAACCAGAATTGTTTTATGCATACACAAACATTTTACCTCTGACCCAAACATCTCTCACATTCCCAGCACAAAGACTGTTCCAGCAGTGTCTCCTGCTGCTGGATGCTCAAGATGAAGGAAAAGTTTGATGTGTGCTTCCCTTTCTTTATCACTGCAGTACTGAGCAATGGGAAAGGACACAGACTTGGGATTACAGAGGTGAGGTCCCTAAAGCACTGCCTCTTCCAAATAAAGCACTTGCTGCTCTCTGCACACAGGGCTCAGAATCAATCACTCAGCTTGAAAAAGGTGAGTGCTTAATGCAAATTTCACTGAAAAGTACTGCAAGCTTTGCCCCAAGAAGCATCTTTGGATACTTCTATGAGGAAATGAAGTGTTTTCCAAACAGGAGATATGTACACACTCCCCAAGAGAATTGTATCAACTGTCAGGGCTCCTGACTCATACCTCAACTACAGCTGAAATCCTGATGCACCTTTAAAATCTTAGTCACTGATTTGACCTATTTGTCCTTCAGTCTGTATCCAAATCCACAAATAATCTTGCAGAAACTTGAAATGGGACAGTCTACACAGCACAAATGTTCATATCCTATGGACAGCTAAGCTTTTAAATTCAGTTTATCCTTGATTTGAGTGTGCTTTATAGGAAAGACTAGCCAATGAATCATCTGATTTAAATGAAAATCAGCTTACTGTTTTCTAAACACTTGCTCTAAAGATGACCCTATGCTCCCAAAACATAATTTGATAAAGTCCAGACACGAACAGGGCTTTTTCTCCTGTCCTCTAGGCTGCTGTGATTACCATAAAAAAGACCTCCTAATCCCACTGAGAACAGAATAGAAATTGTGAACCAGTAAAACCACAAAGTTCCAAGGAAAACCCAAATCAGTAGAAATTTATGGAAGCTGAAGGAGGTGGTAGGGGTAGTGAGGAGGAGACAGAAGGAAAACTTCTGGTTCTGAACTTGAACTATTTTAAGAGGCAGACCAACTCCTTCAAGCCAATGAATAGCCACAGACACCCAGAATTTAATTTTCATTTAAATTTCATTTTGGAAGAGGAAAATGGAATTGTATGTGCTGAACAATAAATCTACTTTCTCCTGTGTACTTTAATTAGTAATATAAATCATAAGAAATTAATAGAGCAGGAGAGGTTCTGCAGTGGGTTTCTGCCAATTACCCAACATTAGCATAAAGACTAAGATGAATCAGGTTGGATCCAAATATATGTTATTCTAGTGGTTCTAGGCTGAATCTGAAGGCATTCTAAAATCATGAAAACAAATGTAGGAGGTCTGCCCACCCAACCCAGGCTAGTGCTGTTCTGATATTTTGGGTGAATGTTCATCTGCTTTTGCTCAGAAGCAGAAGTCAATGCAGTGAGCAGCTGGAACTGCTGCAGAGCATGGGAATATGAACACAGGAACTGCCAAGGCTGGACATGCCCTGGGCTCCCAAGGGCTCCCATTGTCACTGGCATACTGTCTGAAAAATCCCCTTGCCCAGGATTCTTCTCCTGGGAAGCTGAGAAGTTGCAAAGGAAAAGGAAAACAGTATTTTCTTATTTGCTTCTCCTGTGTTTTGCTACTTTGGAATGTGGTTGGGGATTGTTTATCCAACATGTGAATTGTTTTGACTTAATGACCAATCACAGTCCAGCTGGGTTGGAACTCTAGGAAGAGTCAAAGTTTTTCATTGTCATTCTTTGTAGCCTTCTGTCTGTATCTTTTCTCTATTCTTTAGTATAGTTTTAGTATAGCATTCTTTAATATAATATAGATCATGAAATGATAAATTGGCCTTCTAGAAACATTGAGTCAGATTCATCATTTCCTTCCTGCCACAGAGAACCCCAAAAACACCACACTGCCTTTGCTGCCACCCAGGGCACATGCTCACCTGCTGTGACACAGCTGTCACACAGCCCCACTGAGATCACCATTCTATTTCTGACCCTGGACCCAGGCATTCCCTCAAGAGCCTTTTGATCCCACCCAGAAATTAATTACTGACTGAAGGAATTCCCAATTGCAAACTGTGGGCTACAGAGAACTCCCCCCATCTGGCCCCATACCTCAATTACCCCCTCCAAACCATATCCTCTGGTAAATACTCCCTGCCTGCCCCTGGTGATATTTAACTAAACCCTTCTCCTGGCTCTACCTGTGCACAAAACATTGCACACAGCCAAGATGTACACTTACCCAAAAATGTTTGGGCACTGAACCTGGCAAGTCTGGGTGCACTGAAGACCAAAACCCCAGCTACCATCAGCAGAAGGCTACTGCACAAGATGTACACCCACTGTCAGTTATGTGACTACTCAGAACACAAATCCCTTTGTACCCTACAGAAAAGAAAAATCAGTCTTGAAAAAATGTTCAGCTGCTTTGGCATGTTTTTATCATTTTCAATTAAAGCAGCCATTTACTCAGCAAACTGAAAACATGGATGGCCAAACAGACTGAGGAAATTTTACACAGGCTTACTCAAGCATGGCATGCACTAGAATATTTCCAGTCAAAGCAATATTTACCTCTTCTCTCTTTTTTAGGACCCATTCTTTGTGTTTCTCTTCAGCTATCCTTTTTCTTCTTTCCCATTCTTGATTTTGCTTCATTTCCTCAAGCTGTTTATTCACTTCCTAATTAGAAAAAGAGCATGTATTTCAAAGCTGTGGTGACCACTTACAGCAGTACTGGCAGTAGTGCTGCAGTTAAAACAATATAAGCATTAGATTCTGGCACATTTTCCTTCATTAAGATTTTGGAGAAGAAGAATAGCAGTCAACACAGAAATACTATGAAATACAATTAATGAAAATCCATAATTTTTAGGATATTAACGGGAAATACATCTTTCAATTAGGCTTTGGAAGCAATTAAATTCATCAAATCATTCCTCAGTTTATTGAAATGCCTTTTTAGCCAGTAGACTCTTAATTTGCAGCAGTACTTTCCTACAATATTTAAAATTTACCCTGTGTACTGCTCTGCACTGTGGATGGTATGAAAAGCTAAATGAAATATTATTCACCTGTGATTTTTCGTTCCAGAACTACTAGAACTTTAGGGCTTAAGCTAAGGCTTACTAAAGCCAAAATTATTGCAGATTCTAGCAAATTTTCAAACAGGAGTTTTAATTTGAGAGAAGAAATTTTCCAAGTATATTTATAAGACAGACAGTATATATGCAACCATTTGTATCTCTCTAGTGAAATTAATAAAGACAAAACATAACTAAGGAGACAATTGAGATGTCTACCTTCTCCAACAGTAACATTAACACAAAGTATTAATTTTCAATGAAAATTCATACCTTCAAACACAGACAGATTGAATTATTTCCATGAACCTGATTTTATGGTGCCTACACTGCAGTCAGTTTCAGAGAGAACCCCCTTTCTTATGACATAGAATTTCAGTTTAGTAGGACATCAACAGAAGCTTACAGAAAGCTCAAACACCCACAATACAGACACAATTTGAAAATACAGTTGTTGCTGTATTGAGGCAAAGTTACCCCAAACAACATCTCTTTTGAGTTCCAAGACACCTGTATTGCAGGGATCCTGGTTTCTGTAAAAAATGATTGTCACTGTCATATTTTCTGAAAACTCCCTTCGCCAGGATTTCTTCTCCTGGGAAGCTGAGAAGCCTCAGAGAAAAATGAAAATGACATTATCTCATTTGCTTCTCCTGTGTTTTGCTGCTTTGGAATGTGGTTTGGAGATTGTTTATGCAACATGGGAATTGTTTTGACTTAATGACCAAGCACCCTCAGGCTGTGTTGGGACTCTGGAAGAGGTCACGAGTTTTTCATTAGTATCTTCTTCAACCTTCTGTAAGTATCCTTTCTGTATTCCTTAGTATAGTTTTAGTATAGCAATCTTTCATATATAATACCATAAAATAATAAATCAGCCTTCTAAGAACATGGAGTCACATTCTCAATTCTTCCTTCCTCCTGGGAACCCTGACAATACCACAGCTGAAGGCACTCTGAGCACCTTACGAGACCCAACCTAATTCCACTCCAAATGTTTATCCACCTTTTTGACATTCAGGGCAGACTTGGTACTAATGTCAGCAAAAGATCTGAAACTTCACTGTTGCTTCTCAGGATATCAGTTTAGAATACTTTTATAATGCAAACAGAGCAATATTCTTTTGTATAAATATCACACATTTCATTCTCTTCTGGCATCTTACAAAAATGTTGATTATATTTCCCCCCCAAATATAAGGTTTTCACACTGTCTTGCTGCAGTTTAACATCTAATGTTTTCAAAATCTTACAAACTATATGGCTATTTTCTACATGGCCTTAAGTAATGCTTGTTCTATGACTGTTCTTAATACTGAGTTGAGAGACATCTGCTAGCTTATATTTACATTACCAATCCAGAATATAAATGGGAAGTCATGAAACATTTGGTGCATGTGGATTAACAGATCAAAGCATATTCCTCAAGCTTAACAAACTACTTTGGAGTACTGCTGACCTGTAAAATTCTGTTCCTGAGCCTTCCAGTGGTAGGTGTTCTATAAACAACATGAGGTAGCCCACATAAAACGTTACAGGCAATCCCAGAAAGGCTAGGAAAACATTCAAGGTCAAATAGTTAATCAGTAACTAAAGTGAGAAATTATCTAATTTTGATGTGATTGTTCTAATCATTACTCAATACTTTCCATTTGATTTTCAACAATGGTATCATCTAATCAACTGCAACTACAATCAGAGTAATCAGGAAAAGATAGGGTGCTCTCACTTAATCGTGTCGCAGCCCTGGTTCTCAAGAACTGTTCATCTACAAGGGGGAAAAAGATAGAATGAGGGAAAAAAATGCAGCAACAGGGATCCCTTTCCTGGGAAAGGACACCAAAGAATTGTAAAATTACATGCTGAGCAGGTAACAACATTGTTCCTCAAAACCAACCAAGTAGCTTGGCATTCTTACAATGAGCACACACCTCGTTTTCTTCTACAACCTACATGCAGGCCTATGTACCCATGATGAAAATTAAGGCAGTAATTATATAAAAGTTTTAATCTTCTAACATGAAACCATTACCTGACAGCTGGATAAACAAAATGCTATACAGCACCCGTTCAATGAAGTACAACATGCAGCAAAAGAAAATGCACGACATGAATCACACCAGCACTGACAAACACAAACACTATGGAGACCTAAAACACTGCAAAAAAAAAAAAAAAAAAAAAAGGAAAAAACAACTACTCGTGTTTCTACAAACAAGGAAAAGAAAATGCTGTGTCTGCTCTCTTCTATTGGACTCAGAAGAGCTGGATGTAATCACCTGTGCAGCTCTAGCCTGCAGGCGGGCACGCAGCTCCTTCTCTTTGCCAATGAACCACTCTTCCCATGGTGAAAGGTTATCTCTCAAAGGTGACACTTGTCTCCCCCCTGCTGTTTCAGAGTGTTCAGTCTTCCTGAATTAAAAACAAGAGACAGAAGAGAGTATTATCTATAATGCATTTGATTGAAAAGTCCAAGTGTTACTGTTTTGAGAAAGTACTTTTCTTTCATGGCATGATGTGACAACAATGACATCATTTTTCTACTTGTTTAGTAATCTTCCTAATGGATAAATGACATTTATAATGCACCTCTGACCATCCCCCTTACAGTCTACATTTCTCTTGCTGAACTCCAAACTGTGGAACAGATTCAAACATTACCTTTTAGGAACTAAACTAAAAGAATACCCGTAACATCAAAGTGTCCCTTTGCTTCTCACAGATGGAAGCCAAGGCAAAACAGAGATTTAACATTAACATCCTGTCCTGGTCACAAGAAGCTCCATGTATCCAGTGGTCTTTAACAGAAGCAAAGCAAAAGCAGAGAATGTTATTTTCTTTGTTCAAGTCTTATACCAGTGGATCCATGGTATCAGGCAACCTCAGCATTCAGAGTCCATTCATTATGAATCCATCTGTTCAATCCAGGAAGAAATAAAGCCAGCATACAACACTTGGTGGTATTATACAAGGTTCTATTAGACATTTAATAGGATACCCTATGTAAGTCACTCATGAATAATGCAGCATTCCTAGCCCCAGGTCACAAATATCTTTTATGAGATTCTATACATTTACTCTTTCATAAGTAACACAGTATATTAGGGTCCAAGTCAGCAAAATTTGAAAACAAGTAAAGAAATTTCTTTACAAGATTTCTTTTATCTGCCACAGAATTTTTTTCTTGAGAACAAAGCAATGAAACTAGACTTCACTTTACTATTTCCTATGGATGTACAGGCTCTGGAAATACCTACCTGCATACATATTCCACTACAGTGAGGAATTCTGTTTGCTGAACCTAAGCTACAGAAGAAGCATCCAACAAGCATATTATGCTAATGCTGCAGAAATAAAATTGGTAAATGTAAGGCATCTGTATTTTATCAATATAAAAGTACAATATATTCATGACAAAGCAGTACTCCAACACTCAACTGCACAACATTTTCTGTCCCACTCATCTTCAGAGTATGTTTCTGTGCTAGAAAGCATTTGGGGACAAAGCCAGTGTTACAGTTTGTCCTACTCTTCTTCCCTGTTGTTCTACCCATGTGTGTTTGCACCAAGAGGACTTTGCTGGTCAGCTCAGGGTAACTGATTCACACTGAAACCCACCTGGAGCAGCTTTATTTCCCCAGACAAATCAACTTTTACGGTGTGAAATGCAAAATAACAGAACTGACAGGGACACCCCTGTCAGTGCAAGGACAGAACTGCACACACCAAAGACTCACCAGCCCCACACGTTCTGCTGCACTCCAGGGCTTTTATGCTGCAGCATTAATAAAGACCAAAAATTTAACAGAGGCAGCTCTTAAACACATACATATAATAAGACATGCCACTTAAGAATGTCTAATAGCACATTTTGTAAGAAAAAAAGTCTCTGAAAGTTCATTAAAGGACAAAAGTATTACACATTCACATTCAGGAAAGAACCCCATAACTTTGTACAGACTTGACATTTTGGGCAGGGATACTTCCTCAATACATTCTTTTGCTTTGTGTGATTTGCATTATGGCACTTAATGGAACAAGACTGACAAATTAAACCAACCTTAGAAAAGGTACAAATAGGAGAATAAATAAATTAGGAAAAATAAGATTTATTATGTCTTTTCTTCTATCAGTACTCATGAAATTCAAGCTGTCAACTTCTCAAAAAAAGTTATTCACAGTAATAGATTAAAAACTTACTGCAGACAAGTAAGAAATAACACAAAATGAAACTTAAACTGAGGAAAACACAAGCTCAGTATTAAGACCTGTTAGGAGAAACACTTCTCCAATACTGTGTCTAAAGCTCTCCAATTGCACCAGAACCCAGGCTTCCTTGGTGTGCATTGCAGCCACCAGTCACACTCTCCTGGCACACCAACCATGCATTTTAAACCATGCACTCCTTGAATTTCACAGGACCATTTTCTGAAATTCTAGCAGTTAGGAACTTCTTCAAAATAATTAAAGTAATAGACTTCTTAAAATAACCCATTCTCAAGTGCACGTTTAGCTGTAAATAAGTATCTTAAATCAAACTGGACACATTTGGCATTTAGACCTAAGTCTGATTAACAGTGAACAGTGATTATCATTTGCTGTATATTCACTAAGGTGACACATCAAACATAACACTGGATCCACAATCAAAGTATGAAAATGCCTAACAGCATTAACAAGGCCTTGCTTTTACTCTTTCTCTTTTGCAAATGTTGCATTTCCCACACTGAGTAGCTGCTTCCAGCTAATTTTTGTGTCGTTTTAAGAGGACAACAACAGCAACATTCAAAGTGCATGCATACATGGGGAGCTGCATAAGAAAAAGTCTTTCATTATTGTAATTCTGGTATCTTGGTAGCTACAGACACAAGTTGCCATATGAACACAAGGTAGGCACTTAGTGCAGCACAGCAGCAGTGTTACCCAGCAGCACAGGGTGTATTTAGGCCACTGCTCAGTCATGTGAAAAATGCCTATTTTATGATTGGCTTTTTGCAAATATTAAAATGAATATTATATGTGTTATGTTAGAAAGTTATGCTGTATTTTCTTAAGTAGTGTGTTAAATATGGTTTTAGGTTATAACATAATGTTAAAGTAGAAACTATGCTATGTAAGATATTTTTTTAAAGAAAGGACTCGCACTGAGATAGCAGCCACAAGACACCCAAATCTTTTAGAGAGAAAGAATTTATTGCTCCATTATCAGAAGAAATTAACTTCTTCCTGCCTTGCTCAGCCCTGAAGAGCTGTCAGGATTAAGAAGAATTGACACTGCCCAGACAGAATCCTTTGTTTGAATGGAATTTATGCATCATGCATGAGATGTATGAATATGCAACAGGCTATTGCTTTTAAGGGCTAATCCTCTGTTAACGTGGGTCCCTTTTCAGGCTTTTTTTGCCCAGAAAAGGTACCCGGACCATCTGTAACTCTTTGTTCTCATTGTCTTGTATTGTCCTAATCTCAATTGTTCAAATTTTTCTTTCTCTAATTACATTACTATTTTTATAATCATTTTATTCTATTCAACTTTTAAAATTTTAAAAACAAGTGACTGGTGTTTTTCACAGTCAGACTGCCATCTCAGGCCCCAAAAGTGGCTGTGTTCAGCTGCACCTCAGTGCTGCCAACACTGCAGCAACAGGCCCGAGTCGAAGCTGCAAAGACGTGCTGCAGCTTGAACAGACTGCAATGAACTCCCAAGGGCACGAATAAAATTGCTCATTGGGAACAGTATAGAGAGAGCTAACAGAAACACTGAAAGAAGGGACCATAAACCGGCTGGTTTCTTCGCTCAGAAGCTTCTGGCTACAATTGAACACTCTTTCCCTGGACTTTTAGTACCTTTTTCGAGAAATGTGTTTAAGAAAAGTGCAGTGTGGTCCATATTCCTTCACTGCTCTCCATGGAAGTTTGAGAACCCTGCTGGAAACCTGCATCCCGTGAAGCTCTGCAGTCCTTCCTTTACTTCACTGGCACTTTTAGCTCAGCTCAGCCTCGCTAGCTACATTCAGCCCCAGTTAATGCGCAAGTCTGTGAAGTTTCTATCGTGAAGCTGGTTTTCCAGATTAGGATCGGCTCTCCCTGCTCTTCCCCCATCTATTTTAAGCGGAAGAAGAATTATTCTCCTGTCAAGCCAGCGAGATCCCAAGTAAAAAGAATGCATTTTATGTTCGCATATAATTAAAATGGAATAAGATTAAGCGACCGGAGGAGGAGCTGTGCAACGCTTACAACACAAAACTGACTCTGGACCCAGCTACATACACTATGCAAAACAACCCTGCAGTCTGCAAGCACTTTTAAATTAAGGCAGGAAAGATGTAGCCTCTAAAAATCCTCAGGTGTCCACTGAGGAGACTTCCCAAGACAATAAAAAGGAACAAAGCTCCTAAAGCGCTCATCTCTGCAAACAAGGCTATATTTATGTAAAATAATCTCCTGTCTCCGGCGGAGGGAAGCGAGTGCAAGGGCAGAGCCCGGTCCCCGCCGCGGGGGTTACCTATGGCCCGGCGGGCTCCGGGAGGCTCCGGGAGGCTCCTCCCGCTCCGAGGAGCTGCAGCGGGACGGGAGCGAGAGCGGCGAGCCCTGCGAGGGGCTGGGGGAGAGCCGGCCCTCAGCGGGCGGCGGGCTCGGGCCGCGGGTCCCGCCGCTCATGGCGGGCACCGGCGGGAGCGGTTACCGGGCACCGGCGGGGGCGGTACCGACGCGGGCAGGGGCGGGCTTGGGCCGCGCTCCCGACGATCCCCGCGGCTCCGCCATGGCCGCCCCCTCACGGCCCCTGTACGGCCCGGGGGGAGACGGCGGGTGAGAACGGCGGCCCCTGCCGCGCTGGTGGGCAGCGAGCCGAGGCCCCGCAGCGCCGGGATGTGCCGGGGCCGCCCACCTGGCACCGCCAGGGCGAGCACCGACACGCCTGTGCTGATCACAGCGACTCCTCGCAGCTCCTCTTTATTCCTTCACGTTTCTGCGCACGCACCCGTGCAATAAACAGGGACCGGTAACTTCATCTGCAGGTGGCAATCCTGACACATCACAAGGAGGCATCTTAACATTCAAACCCCTATAATCTATACTAGCATCGAATTGCAAAATCCCATTTCAGTCCTCACCGTTACTATCTTGTTTCTGATTCAGAGTTCTAAAGCTTGGTTTTCATACACGTCTGCTAGGAAAACGGTGTCCTTTGCCTTCTCCATCAGTCAATTTTCCACTGAGTCTACAACTATCTGTAATAAATAGGTCAGATTATACATCTATATAGACATTCCTATCCTTGTTTGCCACTACATTATTTGTCAGCCTTCTATTTGGGTTCCAAATCCCAGGAACACGGTCCCCCTTCATTGCTTATGCTGGGCCATCCTTATCCCCCACCTTTAGTCAAATCTTGACCAGGATCAGCAACAAACATTTGCACAACCAAAGCTTTTCATTACCTTCAAACTTCATCAACCAAGGAGATAACTGCTGATCAGTAGTTGGTAAATTTTTATAAAACTTTGAGTAACTTTGCTGTGCCTGACTAAGCAGAAGTATTACTGATATTAACATGAGACACAGAAGTTTGAAAATTAGTGTTAATTTGGCTGCTGTACCAATTGTTCTTGTGGGGATTCTTCAGGTGAGTTTAACAAGAAATGTATTTTTAATTGGATAGGCAAGTTGAAAAATAGGAAACAGTACTGGAAATGCTTTGTCTTAATTAGGAAAATCAATTGTGGTATCTGAGCAGCTGAATGATATAAAAAGGTTGTCCAATCTATAACCATTACCACCAGCAAAAATGAGTGCTGTGAAGGAGGAGACATCTCAATGCCACCATCATTAACAGTCCTAAAAGATGCCTAAAATGATCATCTTGGAAATTTTAAGAGGGGATGTTTGGTGCTTGGGCTGCAGACTGACAGACACCCAAATATGTAATTTCTCTGACAAACAAACTGCATCTCTCCTGTCTCTCAGGAGCACGTACTTCTCCCTCCCTCTTGTTCTTTGGACCTTCACTGACACACAAAACCTTACTAAAATGGTAGTAAAACATTTGGCCAAGCAACGTGTGGTGTGAGCAAGCTAAAGCTCAGGGTGCATCAGACAACTGCTGAGGCCAAAACCAGGAACACAGGAACAACCAAAACCAGGAACACCAGGAACCAGGAACAACCAACAGCAGGAACACCAGGAACCAGAAGCACAGCCACAGACTCAGGGGGAGAGGCAGAGGTGGAAGGGATTTGGGATTTCCCCCTTCAGCGGTGGAGCTTCTGCATTTGGCTTACCATTTCACAAGGAACTGCACTTTTGACAGGCTGGAGAAATAACATTATGGTTCCTGTAAGAAAAGAACACATGTTATTGCATTGCTGATAGTCCTACAGAACTGTTTTCTAGCAAGCTGAAAAACACAAAAAGGGCCTGAATACATCTCTGATCTAAGCACCCCCAGAATACATCACTGAGGCACATGATGCTTAAATAACTCCATCCAGTTGTGGCAGATTGTTGATTGTTATTTTATGATTATCAAATAAAGAATCAAGTATGATTAGCCACAGTATCTCACAAACAAATTATACCTGTTGAAATAATTTGATGATTCAAGTATTGCAGACAACAGAGTATCATTAGAATCTAAATTTCACACCAAGTAAAGTTACAACAAGAAGAAAATTTGATATTGGTCTGAATTCTTAGGATACAAGTTACACAATCCAATGCCTCAGCTTTGTTCAACACAAACCACAACCTGTGGTTTTACAGGCACTTTTGTATATGTGCTGCATTCAGCTGAGAAATAAAAGCAGCATCAAAGTTGTTCAGTCCATGGCTACCCAAGCACTGTGAGCAAAGCTCCATGTCATGGCAAGCAGGAAAACCTCAGCTATTTCAACAGGCTGCAGACCAAGGTAATTTTAAACATCTCAGGAAGGTCTGAAAACCTTCCCTGGCCTTAAAGCCCATCTCACAGTGAAGAGTGGCAACAATCATAAATGATTAGGAAAAATGACAAGTCCGGTGTTGTCTCAGTGAATTGAGGAATTGCACCGGGAATCTCTCACTTCCAATGGAGGCCTACATCACCTGGAATGGCCAGAAACTGTGAAATGGATGTCTCAAGGAGAGGCAGCAGCAACTTTGCCAAACAAACATTTCAGCTTGTCTATTCCCTTCATCTCCTGTTACACAGAATATGAGAATTTCTCAGGATGCTGGAGCAGGTATTTGGGAAAATAGCTTATATTAACAAACCTTAGCACTGGGACAAGCTAGTGGAGTTTATGCACTGAGACTGCCCATAAGGGAGGTTAGCAAAAGCCAGTTCACCCTTTGGGAAATTAAAGCATTGCTGCTGGAATGGGACAAGCACTCCAACTTTGAAGAGATGTGAAAACATAAAATAATATGGTTACTGTCCTGCTTACCATTGTGCCCAGCTTGTCAAGCCAGCTCCACAGCCACTGTGCCCTAGTTAACACAGGAAAGGTATGAGCCCAAACAATGTAATTTGGTTAAAAAGCATTGAAACAACAATCCTGCAGGTTCAGTACACAACTTCTATGGCCACAGGAGGATTGACAAGATAAATGGCATGCTGCAAGGATAGCAAATCCCCAATTCTGTGAACCGAATGCCAGAAGCAGCTGCCCTGGCAAGAATTACATGCCAACACTGCTAAAGCCCATAGGCAAAATCAAACTGCCACAATGAAGCACAGAAGTTGCCACAAACAGCTGAATGAGTTAATAAAGACACACACACACCCCTATGGTTGATACCAGTGTGCAAAATCATCCTAATTTTTCACTAAAGAAACTACAAAAACTATCTTCAGTCTTACAGTGCTAGCTCACTGTCACAGACTATAGAATAGGCACTTAGAGCTCTCTAGCAACAGTGAGAAAATTCAGAGTAAAAATAGCATGATGTGTTCACAGACCTATACTTTCTGTCTGCATGCTCATGCCGATCAGTGTGTCTGAACAACCAAATGCTCGTGACAGATTTCTCAAAGTATTCCCCAATAGCCACCCACAGTATTTAAAAAAGCATTTCACACATAAAATATCAAGAAAGCAATTCCTTATGTAACAGACACAGAAGATATTTATATCCTAGACACAAATCAACTACTCTGAATCACTAAGCACACTTTGATTTGCCAACTCTTGTTTATGAAATCGTTCAGTTTTAGACATTTGACTGTAATCTAACGAACTCGGGTCTCTGAAAACACAAGAGCCAGCATAAGGAAACTTCTCAGTTCAACTTGATGAACACTAGGCAGGTTTAATGAAAGGAATGAGATCAGATTGCTTGTAGATGTCATGTCTAATTCCCCACTAGACATTAAGGAACACAAGCATAAAAATAATCAAAAGGGAAAAAAATAATTACTAAATGTAGGGAGAAACAGAGGCTTAGACATCAAGCTTTAAGTCTGAAGAAAACACTTTTACTTGCAACCTTGAAGAGTAGAAAATTTGAACCAAATATAGCTGGAATTCAAATCCCCTTAAGTCTTGAGATTTTCCAGCATAAGGAAAAATACTGTGGGGCAGGCACAGGAGCAAGGGAGAAAGTTACTTGGCTCACCCTCCACGTCAGAGCTCAAGGAACACTGCCTGTTCTTGTCTGCTGGCTATTTTTGTGCCTGGATGTGTAGTTCTGCTTGATTAGAGGCTGTGAAACCTGAGAGGTCCTGGATTGCTTCACTTTCCTTCATGGTATGATGTATTCTCTTCCTTGCAGTGCACTCTACACACTGCCAGTCCCAGCCCAGGTTCTGCTGCCTGCAGATGTGCAAGGCTCTGCTTTAAAGGGACAGGGCCTCCAGATGGGAATTCCTCTTCTCAGGGGGAATGTGCAAGAGCTCTATGCAACACATTTAAGTTAAAATCACATCTTTGTGAATCACTAGCAGGATTCCCACTCAACCTAGCTGTTTTACGCTAGCTGGAGACCACAGACCTCCTGCTTTTGAACAGCCTTCACTTCTTTAGCAAGAAAATAGTTCTGCATAAAGTCTTTCTCTCTTTTAAAAAGCATCAGCTACTAACAGATTTACTTGCTCATTTTTATCAGAAAAAATCTGGAATTTTCAGAACACAGGTTATGCTTTTGTTACTGGAAACCAGTGAGGCACTTCGTATTTTGCTACCTTCAAATCAAAATTAGCTCCCTATAGCAACACCACAGTGACCACTAACTAGTATTTCTTATGGAAAACCTACACTGTTACTTTATACTGGAGTATGAAATATGTCCATTCACCTTCCAAGTTCTTACAGAAAACAGCCATCTGTACAGTGATATATTATCCCATTTCACATTTCATTTCCTCACTTATTGAATCATCTTCAACTGAACCCTAGTGTTAAATCAGACTCTACAGCATAAGATGTGAAAGGTAATATTGAAAAAAAACTCCTGCTAAAAAAATTAACTTATGCTAACAATAAAAGATCAAAAGCATTTATGTAATTAAAAATTGAGAGCACATATAAAACAAACTGTGCATTGTGCTTGTAATTAAAAATGTTACCCTGTAAATTGAAACTGAAGGCTTAAAAATAGTAATCAAAGTGAAAAGAATTACTGAAGTATCTTGGTGTAAGTTTGAAATTTCTGAGTAAATTCATGAATAAACAGGAAATTCTACAGAAAAGAAATTTAAAAAGGCAAAATGCATCTCAATCAAAAACTTGCAAAGCTGATGCATTGTTTTTATAACAGAATGAAAAAGCTCAATTTCAAACAATGAGCTCTCACCAGCATATTACCACAGAGCAGGCTAACACCCATCTGTAAGAAATTACTCTTAATGGAAGAAAAATAAGGAATACCTTTGGCAATTTTATTTGTGACCATCTCCCTACAAAAAGGTGCTTCCTCCCAACAGCAGAAGGAAGAAAAACAGAAAAATGCTCTCCTTGCCTTATGTTTTTCATTCAGTCAGCCTTTTTGACTGCTAAACCCAGCACTGGAGCTCAGTATGGCAGCTGTGGAGAGCTCCAGAGGCAAGGAATGTGCCACAGCTGTAAGAACAGTTTCAGCTAGCTTTAGACTCTAGAAAAGCACAGGAGTTATTTTCTGTGGGCACCCCAGAAGGGTGTCACTTGTTTCAGTCTGAAAAGTGGAATTAGGAAGCTCTACCTACCTGAAGAGACTGCTGAGGTGACAGCTCAGAAAGCCACTGGTACACAGGTAACAAAAATCCCACAGGCTGCTAACACAGAACAGCTTTAATGCAAGCTGGGTCCCCATGTGTTTGACATTCCTTTGGAGCAGCAGCAGTTCCCAGTGGATGAGAACACCTGAGCACTGTGCCCTGGGCTGGGACACAAAGCAAGTTGGTGTTTGTGATCTGGATTCTCCCGTGGCCCTTGTCCCCGGGTGTCACGCACGAGGTCACGCAGAGAGAGGCAGGTCTGCAGCACTGCTCCTCAACAGCCTGGCTCCAGGAGCTGCTCTCACATTCCTTCCCCTCCAGCAGCTGCAAGGCACTGGGCTGACTGCATTGAAGAGTTAATTGTAGGATAACTGAACTCCAAAAACATCCTGAGATACAGTGAAATACCAGAGCTTCAAATGCATCATATCACCTTTGTAGACAGCATGGCAGCAAAGGCTCGCTTGTGGAACAGAAGAAATAAATCCATAGGTAAGAACACTGAAAACACAACAGGCTTATTTCCTTCCCCACTGATTAGAAATGGCAGCTGACATTTACAGTCCTTTTTGACAAGTATTCTTATTACCTCTGACAGGTTGGCCAACAGAGGGAACGTGGGACAAGCTGTGACTCTTATACAGTGATGGCTCAAAAAACCCCCACAGTTTCAACATTAAACAGTAGAAATATGAAAACTATAATCTGTATGATTATTCAAAACATACTAAGAACATTTCCACGCAAACACAATACACAACACCTTTAATCAAGAGATTGCTTCATAAAAGGGCCAACAGGTCGTTTAAGGTTTTTAACCTTTTGCATGCCAAGAGTCATCATTATTCTGAAATCAGATCCACTTGCAAATTGGCAACTTTCTTGCTTTTCTGGCAGTTCTTTCCTGAAACTTTCACTACACGTAGCTCAGAGCAGATGAGACATAATTTATGCTCAATAACTCTACATGTGCACTGTTTTCAGCTTTAACTTTTGAAAAACAGAGATAAATAACCACAGGTATTCATATACCCTTTATTTGCTTTAGTGTAATATTCCATGCTAATTGAAGATGTAATATTCATGAGTGTAAATATAAGAATTAACAACTCTTGGATGGTTTTCTTCCCTTTTTACACTCGAATATTTTGGCTTAAAAAATTAACAGCATACAGTAAATATTCCTCCCATACTTTGTACAAACTACATGATTTTGATATACAAGGATCCTGTTTTTATTATAGTGACAATATACAACCACGTCTATTTACAATGAAAAAAGTACATAAACCACATTTTAAACATTCTGCTACTGGCAGCCACTATTGTTTAGGAGGTAGCTTTAATTAAAAAAATGAACTGAAGCCACATTTCCCATCATGGGTTCTATCAAATAACTTACAATACAAAGATAAAAATTCATTGTATGAACAGTATGTACAGTTTAATTCTCAAAACAGCAATCTAGCTTTAGATCTTAACAAGAATTTCTCCAGAGTAACTGGGATGGCAGTGGATTTACTCTTGATCTAGTGTATCATCCAAAAACCTTACATAATGACTTAATCATGCATTATTAAATTTGTATTGATCATATTTCAAACTAAATATAAAAAATTGATCGCTGGTTGTACTTAAATCACTTGGGTCTCAGAACTTTAATGCTTTAAAAAGATTGCACTGATTTAGGTGAAAATCAGTGACTTCGCACAGTGTACTTCACTGTCAGTAAAGTATATTGGAAAAATGTTTTTTTTTCAGTGCCAAATTGCGTTGCATTTTCCCTCCATTTCCTGAAGTCTCAGCCTGTCATAGGTATTCCTGGAGTGCTGTGACACTGAGCAGGTTGCAGAGCACTGGCAGCCTGATGGCACAGACACGAGCTGTGTGCAGGGGCAGCTCTGCTGCCACCCCACAGCCCTCACTGCTGCCAGTGCTGCCACTCGACTCCTAATACTGAACAAACTTGTGTGGTTCACCTGAAGTGATGCGCCATCACTGGAAAAATGTGTTTAACCCTACTGTTCCTGACAGCTGTTAATATTCTGATTCCAATAAACCTACAGAATATTGGATTACAGGTACTTTACTGCAACAAACTTCTTTTTTTTTAAATTGAACATTAGCTAAAATACAAAACAAACACAGTATTCTGATATTGCTGTCACAGTTACATATGGGAGAATTAATCCCTTTTTTTGGCCCTGCAATAAAATGCATCCTGAGATTCAATGTTGAATATACTATACAAAGCTAGCAATAGATTCTTTGCTTAATTATAGAAAAGTCACATTTAAAAATAATTTCTATAATATTAAACAGCTGTCCTTTATATTGTGCTTTGTTGGGGGGGAAAAAAAAGAACTTACCTCACCACCAGAAGAAGCAAAGTATGACTGCAATACGATGTGGAAACACACTATTAGCATGTAAAAACTGTATAAAAGAAACCACTATTTTGTGAAAAGAGTAAAAATATTGGGTAGCAATTTCGGTTTACCAATTATTTACAGTCAGGGCAATCGATTTATTTAATTTTTTAAAAAACGTATGGCTCAAGAAGTCACCGCCCACTTCCCTTCTTTACAAATGACACTAAATAACAATTCCAAAAGTGCTTCCTGCTTGAAAGGTCAAAACAGGCGACAGTGTGCCAAGCACGACACCTCTTTTATTGGAACAGCTGAGGGCAGAGAGCCCGCTCAGTCCTTGATCCTGGGGATGTTGTAGGCGTAGCGCACCAGGGGGAAGCCCCTGCTTTGGTAGAAGCAGGCGCGGCCGCAGGCCTGCACTTGGTCCGAGCTGTCCGACACGAAGGAGTCGTCCTCGTCCGCGTAGTCCGAGTGCGCCACAGACTGCGTGCCACAGTCCGACCAGGAGCCGTCCTGCCTGGGGCACGGCGCCACGGCCAGCGCCGGACAGCTCTGTGACTTCATTAAATGTTTGCAGGGCACGGGCTTGGAGAGCAGGAGCGACTCGCAGCACTCGCACAGAGCCACGTTGCCGCCCTGCAGGTGCGAGTAAATGCCGCAGTCGTAGTAAAAGTCCTGCGCCACGTCCCCCTGGGCGCCCGCGGCGACGGCCACTGCCCCGCTCCTCCTGCTCAGCTGGCGCCTGAGCACCTTCCAGTCTTCCTTGAACTTGGGGTTGAAGAACACGTAGAGGACCGGGTTCAGGCAAGCAGGCAGTGGGAAAAATATCAAAGTGACAGACTTCATGATTTCGGGGCTGATAGAAATGGCCGTGATCAGCGGTGCGAAGGAGAAGAAGGCAACAGGACAGAAGAAGATGCAGTTGGTGAAGATTAGCCAAGCCACATGCTTAATCGTGCTGGACTGGGAGTTCTCGGAGAGATCCTCCTTCTCCAAGTTGCAGTAGAGCTTAGTGTAGATAACAGCCATCAGCAAAAACGCTAAGGAATTCAGCAGCACCAGAGTTACTGTGAAACCCAACAAAGGTGTTTCTCCAGTGGGGAAGGGCAAGCAAAGGGGTGATGCCGAGTACTCTGCTTTATAAAAGAGCGGTAAGCAGCCCGCTACCAGAGCGCACAGGAAAGCACAAAATGCTGCAATTTGAAATTGTTTTTGGCGGTTGCTTTTCCCCTTTTTAATAAACTCCTTTGCAGACAAGCTCCGTTCAACAGCTGCCAACATCAGGAAAAAAATGGCACTTTCCGATGAAAAAACTGCAAGAAACCCAGCAATTCTGCAACCAGTGCCAGTCTCCCACCATATGCCAAATTCAGCAAATCTTCCCCAAGATACAGCATCCAAGAAAGTTAAAATGCCAGTATAGACTCCCATAAATAAGTTAGAGACAGAAATCAGGCTTATGAACAGTTTGGAAGATGGCAATGTAGTACAGGATGCAAATATTGTTAACATGACAAGCAGGTTGAAGAACAAAGCAACCAAAAAAATAAACCAGACAGTAAGGCGAATCATCCAGCTGCCCAATAAATATTCACAAGGCTTAAAAGCACCTAGAAGAAAACAAAAAACAAACAGAAGGACAACCAATTTAGGAAAAGATTCTGCCTTAATAAGCAAGATTTTGAGAAGGTCTTAAAAGTGAACTCCTCATTAACTCATGAATAGAATACACAGCTGAACTGCTAAATAGGTCAGCTGAAAGCAAACTATTCTGCTGAAGTTATTTACTAATTAATTATGCCTGAAATAATAATTACTGCAGTGAATGGTCACTTGGGAAGATTTTGTATAAACAAGCTAGCTAAACAAACTTAATTACCTTTTAGCTATTCAAAATAGCTTTTATTAGTGTGACCTAAATACTTTTTTATTTTATGTAGATTTCATACTTTATAGAAAAGGATGGCAAAAAATATAAAAGTGAATGTCCACAATCCCCTTGTAAGGGAGAAGAATTTTTTAGAAAGAACATGTTCTCTCAAAAAATTATTCACAAACATGCCTTCTGAAGTAACTTTTGGTGACAAGAAAACATCTGTAGAACAGCAGCCAAATTCAATTTAAGCAGCTTTAATAGGGACAGGAATTTACCACATGCCCTGTCCCCCAGACACACCACTGAAGGGCACTGTGAGCTTGAAAAGTCATATGAGAAAATGATTTTTTGTTATTTTTTTGTCACTTAAAACAGCTTACATAATAAAAAAAATATAACAAACAAAATAAAGGAGACAAGACAAGGAACATACTGCATACCCTTCTAATCCCCCTAACTGCCATTTATTCCATAGGGAAATCCTACTGATTTTAAGTAACAATTACAAGAACTTAACCTCTCCTATATCCCCATTAGGCATCTCTATTTGTCCTAAGCACAGTAGCTCAGGATCCCTCCCTGCAGCTGAGGAGCACTCAGGGAGCAGCTGAAAAATGCCAGCCTGCAAAGGCTGGAGCCAGCCTGTGACTACTGAGGGCTGGCTCTGTGCTGCACATGCCTTTCCTCCAGGCAGGGGAAAGGTAAGGACAACCCATCCCTGGTGTGGGCAGGATCAGAACTGCCAAGAATGATTCAATGGCAGTGAAAAAATCTCCCAAGGCCTAGAGCAACTTCCAGAAATTAATGAACTGACAAGCAAAAAAAAAAACAACAACTTTTTGTTTAAATGGTCAAGCTTCATTTTTGGGCAGAAAATAATGAAGCCCACTGGATTATCAGAAAATCAGGAGTAAAACCCCTTTTTAGCAGGTATTCTTAAGTATAACATCAATGACAAAATAATTAACCTTACAATACATTTGTGTGACACAACACTACCTGCTAAGCTGATCTACTTAAAAATAAAAACAACTTCCTACTTATGAAATTTTAAAATGTCAATTCTGTGCTTCCAAAAATCAATTTGAAGCCATTTTTCTAGGAGTTGTACTTGAGACAAATAAAAGCCACTACCCTTTGCTGCCTTTCTCCCAAATCCTTTGGGTTAAAAGTTACCCTCCTCTCACACTGATATTCCCAACCCATGCTGGGATGGAGCAAAAATTCATGCTTGGAAGGGTGTTTCAGCAAATTTGAGCTGCTTGAGTACCACTGCTCAGCAATCCATTCTTTAGGCAAGGTGCAAAATGGATCTCCAGGCTGAGCAGTGATTCAGAACTGACATGGTGGGTGGAGTATCCTATGAGCAGATGGCAGCATGGCATAGAAACTTCTCACTACGAGAGGGACGGGTGAAAACCAAGGCAAGCTGTGAACTTGTAGAACAAGCTCTTTCTTCTAGACCTACTACAGCATTTCTGGCATGGACAAAAAGAATGAGCTAAAGACTTGAAAAATTTAACCCATGTAACACACCATCTTAATTCTCATTCTGTAAACAGGAGATCAAAAGCAAATAAGCACCTTTAACAAATTAACTTTTAGATTATGTACAATTACATTAATATATTTGACTTTGTGACTACAGGACTTTTTGGCTGTGATCAAGAAATCCTTATGGTATTCTGGATATTAAAGCCAGAGCTAGCTCAAAAGATAAACAGATTTTCATAACATAAAATAGTAGTTAGGAGAAGAGAAAGAAGTAAGACTTGGAAAACTCCTGCTCACCCAGGAGTAACTTCATTGGAAGCATAGTGTATCTGCATGTTCCTGTTTAGGCAAACAAAAGGGTACAGGATGTAGGGAAGGAAACTCTGGAGAGGCAAAGGCAGAAAGCAAGAGACACCACAGCAAGTGCTTCAGGAGCTGAGGGGAACTGTGTACAGAAATTGGCACTTGGAGTAAGAGAAATAGAAGGGCAGAAACCTGCCTAGAATTAAATATTCATTGCAAGATCAAAGACTTGCAACACTCCTGGACTGTTCAAGCCTGACTTGGAGTAAATCTGGTATGCCAATAAGACTGTTCACTGCACAAGTGTCCAGAGGAGTTTAAGATGCTGCTGCCTGCTCCAGCTGCTTGCAACAGCCCTCTGCTCACAGTTAATGCAGCTACAGCAGGGCTGGGGAACAGATCCTATGGCTGCTCCTCATTCTCTCTCCTGGAAAGACATCAAGCTTCCTTAAAACCACCAATGACAGACAGCAGTTTGAGTTAAGCTTTTAAAGCACTGGCTGAACTCTCACTGAAACAGATGAGCACTCACACAGTCTGCTGCAGACAGCTCCTTGGAGAAATAAGGCAGAATTAGGAGGCAGCGCATTAGCAGACTCCAAATATAAGCATTACACTCTTTGATTATTCTGCTTATGGAAAGAGGTTTTGGTATTTTTCCTAGGACAGTTCTCCAATGAAGGGCTATGTGTCTAAAGCTGACTCAGATCTTTGTGACTTCTTGTCCAAAACAACACTGACATCAAATCAAGTTTCACTGAAAGCACTGGAGAATTTCATCTTCTGTGTACAGAATGACTACCAGGAATCAAAGATCTAATTCACTCATAACACCATAATTCTCTGCATAACACCATGCCTGAAGGTCAGTGTGGCTAAAGCACATGATGAGATTTACCTGTTGCTGGTGTACAGTGAATAATAGTCTGTCCCAATTCCTCATTTTTCTCATTTCTTAGAATATCTGCATTAGCTGTAAAAGTCAAAAACATGTTAGTTGTAGGAAGAAAAATAAGTGAAATGGCAGTGAAGCTGCCTAGGATGGAAGTAGTTCAGTGACACTTGAGCCTTGTGACAAGTGAAGTGCTTCTGGTTTGCCATATAAGGTCTGATGCTCAGTGCAGAAATTTCTGCTCATAGGACTTTGTAACCAGATCACTGGGGAAGGAGCCTGAAGTAGTCAGGGGAAGAACAAGTCCTGTCTGAATAGAAAGGCTGAAACACTGAGAACAATAAAACCATGACAGAAGCAATACCTGCAGTTTGACTTTTTTTTTAATTACTAATTTTTTTCAGACAGGCAAGTCTTACAGTGTCCAGCACATCTTTCATATGTTTGGAAGGAACATGGCACTGCTGATTTGTAAACAATTGCTAAACACTGTGAGAGATCTCTTCTGAAGAGACTTATATAAAGACTTACATTTTTCCTATTCCCTTATTCAAAGGCAACACACACTTCTTATTCTAGTCAGGTACAAAACAATACTGCTGGTTAAGTACATGAAGCATTTACCCTTCTCATGATCCATCAAGGCACCTTGATCTTGGTGGCTGGAATCTTCAGCATTGGAGTTTAGATAAGAATCACAACCCCAAAATGCACAGCACTGATAAGCATATGGTACAGAGAGTGACCTGAAATACAGGCAGGACAAGGAAGACCATTAAACTTTGTAACCAAAGGTAAGACTACCACCTATTAAAAATATTTCAGTAGCACACTTCAGTGCTAAACTCAAATCTTCTTTTTCTCATAGTGGCTGATAAAAGCTGTTTCCAATTGGATCAGGTATAAGCATTTCTAATGAACTCTTGCACTGAAATAAAGGACGGGTGACGTATCCAAGTGAGAAGTACAAAGATGATGTTATGATATTTAGCTCTCTACTGTTCTTTCTACTCCATGTACAAACCAAATTCTGATCAGGGTTAGTTTGTGGCATTGCTGTAGAAATTAAACTGAATACTAATTAAGTAAGCTAATTACAGTGTAAGTGTTTTGTGAGAAAGTTAATTCCCAGATGACCACAACCTTGTGTTACCATCTTTCCTTCTCACTCTTCATTCTGTGATATCAAACTAAGATTTCTATTTTTGTGTGTTTGGCAGAAATGGTACATACTGTTAATTCTGGCAGATAAGAAGTACATCTTCACACAGAGTTGCAAAAAAACCACATAAACAATGAGGGAATAGCAGACCAGAATCTAATTTTTTTCACTCAGGACTACAATATCAATTATCCTGAATTCTCTTCTTGAAAATATTTAGGAGGAACATCAGACTGCTTCTTCTAAATGTGCAGAAAGATCTTTGAGAAATGGAATACAGTTCATCACTGTCTGATCCACCTCCCACAAAAATCAATTACAGGTTTCCATTTGAAGGATTATTTTTATTCTTATCATTTGCCTCCAAGAAAATATATATAAAGCATGGTGATTGTGTGATCAGATACCTGCCGGTCTGCTCCTGTTTTCCTCACTGTGAAAGACAGATGTGCTCAGTTCAGTAACAAATGGAAATCTACCCAAAGCACTGCTCTCAAACCAGATGATATCTTGCCTGAACAGTGGTGGAGAATATTAGACAACCCCAGGAAAATTATCTGTAACTGGCTTGTACACCAGAACAGTCAGATGCTCTGAGACTCTCTGCTGCTCAGAGTGATCCTGAGATGTGCTCAAGTCTCTTTTCCCAGCCTGGCAGTCGAAGGAGTCAGAACTCTACAGTTCTCATTCTCAAGGTTGTTTATTGTTTCTTATTTATAAAATTCTTTCTCCTGTCAGCTGAGGTCTGCTCAGCAAGACAGAGGCACTCTGCCCACCTCAAAAGGCAGTGTTGTCTTTTTATACTGAAAACTACACATACATTATTTACCATAACTTCCCAATACCTATCACCTATGTTAGACAGTGAGCTATTACTCTAAACCAATCTAAAAGTGCCAACATCCCAGCAGAAGATGAAGGCCAAGAAGAAGAAAGAAGAAGGATAGAGCATGCCCAAATTCCTCCATCTTGCCTCCTGAACGCCCATTCTAAAAACACCAAAAAAATCTATTTTTTCACCCTGTGATAAATTCACTATCATTCTACTTAAACCCCTTTGACTTGTAATTCTTCATATAAAGGCTGCTAATTGTTTTTTCATGGGTCAAGGTCAGAGGCACAGGGGTCTTGGGCTCTGCCAAGGTCTCTGAGCCCCCTGACAGGGTCTCGAGTCCTCCAGGGCAGCCAGAGGGATTTCCTGGGTTCCCACAAGATGCCCTTTCTGCAGAGCAGCACTGAGACCCTGCAGGACTCAGCACAGACCATTTGCCATGGGCACTGCACACCCTGGCTCCATTGAGCACATCCTGCTGGGCACTGCAAGCACCCTGGGGTGTTCTTCACCAACGTACCGCAGCTTGGCGAAGTTCTTGGCTGCCAAAGCTTCTTTCAGCTCCGAATTGCCTGTGAGTTTCAGCTGGTTCAGGCCACTCAATCCTTCAGCTGGAACTGAACTGAGCTCGTTGAAACTCAGGTCTCTGGAATGTGAACATTAACACCGCGTTACAAAGTAAGTTTGAAGACCCTCTGGCCCACATTTCATTAAAGTAGGGAAGGGCTTTATCACACCAGGCTGTGGTCTGGAAATGCCTGTCAGTGCAGCAGGCACTTAAAGAAGTGTGCCCTGCATGTATTCAGCTAGCAGGAGCCTTCTTGATTCACAGATATTAAACAAATGATGAACACATCATGTGGTGGTGTTCGCAGGGGTCCCAGGACCAGGGAAGAGATGAGAATCATGACTCCATACCTCAGAAGGCTGATTTATTATTTTATGATATTTATTATATGAAAAGAAAATTATATCCTAAAACTATACTAAAGAAAGAGAAGAAAGGATTTCATCAGAAGGCTAGCAAGGAAAGGAATGATAATAAAATCTTGTGACTGACCAGAGAGTCTGAGACAGCTGGACTGTGATTGGCCATTAATTAAAAACAACCACATGAGCCCAATCAAAGATGCCCTGTTGCATTCCACAGCAGCAGATAATCATTGTTTACATTTCCTTTCTGAGGCCTTTCAGCTTCTCAGGAGAAAAATCCTAACGAAAGGATTTTTCATAAAATATGTCCGTGACAGCATCACTTTTAAGCTAAAAACATTTATTATCTCAGCAGCTGAATGCTAGAGAGGAGGTGACTGCACAGAACAGCCTACTTACAGGTTAAGGAGAGCTCCAACAGTGATGAAAGCTCCCTTGTGGATCTGATGAATCCGATTCCTACTGAGGTCTCTGCAATGAATGCCAAAGGAGATTATTTGGCAGTTTCACCAACTGTAACAGCCACTGTACTGAGAAAAAAAGCTAAGGTGACAAATACTTCATATGCCTGTACCAGAAAAGCAGAACATATCCCCTCTCTTCCCATTCAGCCAGGTGCAATAGCAGCCAAATTCCTTGGTAATGCAGCTGTATCCTGCTCCACTTCATCTCCCATTGCTGCTCCCTCTCCCAAGGCAGAGGCTGCCTCTGGCATCACCCATTCCCAGCATGAAGGTGCCAGGATGATCACTTTGGTGACAACTGCATCTATTGCAGGGCATGTTGGCAGAGATGGGGGAAGACAACAAAAGAACAAGCAGAGGAGCATCTGGTTTGCTGCATTTCAAATCCAGCTCCAGCTTCTGCTGGACCACCATGAGTTATAACATTCTTCTTAAAATACCTGTCTATTTCTGGATTGTTCTTGCTGCTAACTTAATAGAGCTTGAGTTGTAAGGGGAGAAGATAATTGTTTACTTATCTGCTTCTCCTGAGGAAAACAGATAGGATCTCTCCAACAAATACTATATGATGAAGTAATACAGTTACAATGCAAAATACTGGACCACTGAAAAAACCTCATTTTTTAGACTTAATATTTATAAAAATATTTTATAGGCTAGAAAAATAAAATGGAGAATAGAAGGAACAGGGCTGAAACTGGCTGCTAGCCTTTTGCCATCAATCAAGCTTGTAACACCAAACCCTGACATCAGTTTACATGGGAATCAAAACCAGGATCTTGTTTTACAGTATGCAGCTACATCTGCACTCACAGGACACGAAGGGAGGATAGTCCTTGAAAGGTGTCCTCTGCAATTTCATGGATTTGATTATGCTGTAAGGAACTGCAAAAGGAAGAAGAAGAAACAGAACTTTAGTAGCTGATTTCATACAAAGGGTAGCTTGGTGTCTGCTAATGGATGGCTTTAGCCTTATCAGTGTGAGGTTTTACCCATTTCCCCTCCCAGACAGACTGTCAAATGTTTTGCATCAGCTATGTTGTTCATGGAGCACCTTCCTGGCACCTCTGCCCAATCCCAATTTACAGCTCATTTAATTTAGAAGAAACTTTTAAGAGTGGACTGAATTACTTTCAAGCTACTTTGTGAACCCAGAGGAGTCATTCTGAAATTTAAAACAACTCTCCATTCTGCATGGAGTCTTTGGGCATATTCTAACCATTCCATTTATGTGCATAGCAATACTACTATGAAATGCAGGATTAAACTGTGTCTTTCATTACTTTTGTGCCACAGGAATAATTAAATTTTAGGTAATTAAGGAAGGCACAAGCGGTTGAATTCTCTGTCCAGCACACTTCTCATGAGATCTCTCTCTCTGTCCTTAATTTTTAAAAATTTGGATCAAACATGAAGCAAAAACATCCCTAGAGATGTGGACTCAGAATACTAAAGAGTTTATAAAAACAAACAACACTCATTTCTACTTACATTTCTTCCAAGGTGTGGCAGCCCTTAAAACTTGGGAGGTCCTTGATATTGTTATAAGACAAGTCCCTTCAAAACAGAAAATGGGAGAAGGGAGCTTAGTTCAACTCCTTTCTACTTGAAATATCTCATCACTTGTAACTACTAAACAGATTGACAGAAAAATCATCCTGTTAGTACCATTCTTCTGAGAAACCAAGGGTAGTTTAGAGAAAATCACAGAGGATATCACAAGTGTGAACTCTACATCTTGGTATACACATACCCTAAAAACATTTAGGACGTGCTCCCTGAATTCTGAGAGTTATAATCTAAAAAATTTATTCATAACCTGCTTTTTTAGAATAAACTAAGTAAATTGCATGAAAAGCATACAAATTTGGTGCCAGTTTTGTTTAGTGTGCTGGTGATTGCTTAAGCAAAGATAGGAAAGCTCAGAATATTCCATGAAACAATGAAGAAAAGACTAGAAACAAGCAAAATATCTTAAAAATTCTATTTGAAAGGTAAATGGCTGCTAGAAAATAAATCCCACCTCATCATTTTTTCTCTCCTATTTTTCTTCTATCAAACAGAATCTATTTTTTCTCCTCCCTTTTTCAGGATTTGTTTTTGTTCCACATTTTCCTGCATGCATCCTTTGCAAACATGGTTTGTTCCCATCCCCTAATGGTTTCAGCTACCAGTTTGGGGTTTTTTGCATTAATTTTAACACATCCTCACTGGCTTTTATGTCTAGCCTTTGCATTGCTATGTTCTTCCTAACTCTCATCTCCATTTCTTTGGTTCCTGATGCTCTCTCCTCTGCTCCCGAACACCAGAAGTCAAAGCTCTGTAACTCAACTCTTCTTTAACCTCTGAATGCAGCTGACTACAGTTCTGTTAACAATGAGAGGTGGCACAACAAATTTGAAGATTGGTCTCTGCAGCACCACCTTGCATGTCTCTCTAACACATGAAAGAAACGCAACATATCCCTAACAAAGGAGACTCTGCTTAAGGAATGTAAGGCATTGCATCCAAACAAAAAACAATCAAGAAACCACATTTCCAACTTTGGTAGAACTACTAGGATGAAAAATTGAAAGCAACACTTTTATTTTAAAGTAGATTTAAGTTTCTTTCAAAACATTCTGATGCATGAAGAGAGGCACAGTATTATACTTACAAAGTCCGAAGCACCTTTTGCTCTTGGCATAAATTAACAGGAATACTGTTTATCTTGGTTCCTGTAAGAGTTCTGGGGAAAAAAACCCAAACAACAAACCCTATAAATGCTTGTTTTGTTTATGACAGATGGCATAACAAGGATATATAAGAACAGAACGCTATTGGGATGCTAAATTGACCCACCAAATTTTGTTTGGTTGGTTTGGGGGTTTTTTTTGGGTTTTTTTTGTGGTTTTTTTTGTTTGTTTGTTTTAAGAGGATAATTTTTCTGGTTTTCATTTCTGGGAGAGGAGGTTAGTATCAATGGCCTTTTTCATATGCTTTTCACAGCTCCCCCTACTAAAAAAGAACCCACTAAGTGTCACCCAGGTATCAGTACAGTGAGGAAAACTGTATTGTTACATTTATTGACAGGAAGAGAACACACATGCAGTTGCTCTTCAGATCCACTAATCAGATTTCAATTACTTCCCAAGTGGCAAACCCATGAATTTATTTCTGCAGAAGGCACTTACAAGCTCTCCAGATTTACAGTTCCTGTCAAATTAGGAAACCACTGCACCATGCTGGCACCCCGAATGACCCTGGAAAAAATCCCCATGAAAATCAGGTGTGAACTACTATGAAATTGAATTGTGACATTCAGTCTTATTATCAGGTAGATTTTTACACTAAGGAGACATTCTAACATTCTTACTGCTTTTAAATTTTATACTTGAATAATGTGGGAAAGGCTGTGTTTTCACTGCTTCTTATGCTACTCATTTGCTTAATAAATTACTCCTCCACGAGCAAAGAATTGCAATTCATCAAACTGCAAAGAGTGCTATCAATACACATGAAAAGTGCAGCTGTAGTTCCAAGTCTCACTCCATTTTGCTTATTCATCAGCCCCAGAAGTGCTATCTTTTAAGAGCATACATGCACTAACCTGCAAAACATTCTCACCATGTACATCCCTGCTCAAAAAACCACCCAGGACATATTGGAGATTGTTTAACTAAGAATCTGAGCATTTGGCCTTGGGTTATGTATTTTATGAAAGGTAATTTAATAAAAAAGTTGTGGAGCATATTTAATAGAGCTTCTTAAGAAACTAGATATTCCCAACAATAACAATATTTATTAGAACTTACTGAAAAAAAACCCTCTAATGTAAGAGGGAGTCAGAAAATTTATTTCTTTTGAGTCCTTAGCTGCAACATTTCATACCCATTTATTGTACAGTATTGTCAAAAAGGTACTTACAGGGAATGCAGATCTGACAGATTCTGAAATGCTGAGTTCCCCACAAAAGACAAAGGATTATCATACAAATGTCTGGGAAATGAAGAAGACATTTCAGTGTTTGTTCTTACAGTCACTGACTGCTAAAGGCTAAAAATAGATAGATGAAAATTACTTACATCGTTCTCAGAAGGGGGTTTCCTGCAAATGCACCATCAGGAATTATGGAAATGTAGTTACTGTGAAATCCCCTAAAGATAATAGCAAAGAAAAACACTTCAACATTAGCATTTAAAACTATACTGCCAGCAGATTCAACCAGCAGTCATTTTCATCATAGCTACTCAATTCCCAATCCTGCCTTAACAAGGACTGCAGTAGGACTAAGTCCACCTGCAGGAATAATTTTAATGAGTTCTGTCTACTGCACAGCAGCTAAACTGAAAATATTTCATTAGAAAGGAATTATTTTGACCCAACATGATGCTGTACTTTCACTTTTCCCACTCATCTCTTAAGGAGGGCACAAGGAAAACTTGCATCATCAATGAGCACCTAACCTGAAGGCCAAAACCCTCTCCTGATCCAGATCTATGCTAATGCTTCTCCTGCTTATGTAACTCCAAAATCATTTTCAACACATGCCCTCTCCAGATGATGATTATATTTTCTTTTAATCATAGTCTCACTTAGCATAACTTAACCTAATTTAGGCTCCTGCACAATGAGGCAAGCATTCTTAAATCCAGGACTTTTTTCCCCTTTTTATTTATGAAAAAGAGAAAGAAAACTGGTAAAAAGAAAGAGTAAGTAATACTCACAATTCCTTTAGACTTGGAAGTGCTTTTATGGCTTCAGGGAACTCTACCATGTTATTATAATTTAAATCCCTAGAAGAAATAAAGCAAGAACATTATAACATTTTTAACAGTAGCCATGATTTATCAAAATAATTTTTGTTTAAGACAGTCCAACGAAAGAAAAAAGTTCTCAGAACACCTTTAACTAGACCATAGAATAACTTCAATTTAGATTTAATCTTCTGATGTTTTACATACTTTATAACCAGCTAATAACTCAGGTAAGATATTAAATATTACCCAGAGGATTATTCATATTAAGTTATATAATATAGCAAAGCTCAGTATTTTTCAATACCTCATAGATTTTTCTTCAACAGAATTTACACAAGAATGAACTATGACTTCAAAGTTTTTTTTTTTAAAGTAGATACAAGTTACTACTCTTTATTATCATCTGCCTAAGAATATCTTTTGTTAAGGCTTTATAAAACAAACAGTAAATAAGCCATTATGTAAAAGCAGATCTTGCAGCAAAACCAATTATAAATACTGATTAGAAGCACAGAAAAACCTCATGACAGATTGGTGATGGGGATCTGTTGAATTCTCAGTTAAGCTGTCAATATTCCAGCAGTAATGTCAGGACCTCTGCAAAAGGGATTCCTTATAATGGAATAAATATGTCTATTTATTCCATTATATATATATATTTATTCCTTATAATGGAATAAATAATGCAAAGCCATTTTCAGAGTCCTGTGTCAGCTCTATCTTTTTACCCAGCATGTCATTGCTCAATTGAGGGTGAGAGAGATGAAGTAAGCAGCCTCTCTGGCCTCCTCCCAGCTCCTCACGTTAACAGAGCTTGGCACTGGCTTGCCCTTGCCCTCCCTCATTAGTTTCACTAATTCAGCATTCCCCAAAGCATACCAAAAGGCATTGCTGATGGAGATATCACTTATCAGACATTCCCTGAGTGAGCTGCAGGGAAATGGGAAATGTGACCCAAGCAGCTGAAAGCCAGTCCCTGCCACTGAGGCAACTCAGGAGGTTCAGGATGAGGAACAGTGGAGCAGCAGCCCTCTGAGACCCCCTCAGAAAGCTCCAATTGTCACACAGCAGCTTTGGACACGTATCTTAGAGATGTTTAACCCTACAGGAAACCTGAGAAACAAATGTTTGTCCCTCATCACTCATGGGGCCACTCAAACACCTGTGATCTGTCCACCTGGCTCAGCGGAGTGCTATGCAAAGGTACAGCAGCTGGAGCAGGGCTGGGAACACTGCAGCCACATCAGGCAGCATGACACCTCACCCAGGCTGGTATTTACCTGCTTCTCAATGCAGTTAATTCCTTTTTGGTGGGGCAGTGCACTGATACCAGCCTTCAGCTCCAAAACTGAGCTGGAGCCAATTGTCAGTGCACACACACCTGATTTGCAAAACGTTCATCATACCAGCATGGCAACCTTGATTAAGCTGAGACTGAGACAAACACTGACCACAAATTATTTTAGGAAACATACTTACAAGGTTTCAAGGTTGTCTAATCCATCAAAACAGTGTTTTCCTATAGTTTTTATTTTATTATTATGAAGATGTCTGAAAAACAAAACCAAAAGAAGGGAATGATTTCATATAAGTTCACAAATTAGCAGATATTTCTATGAAATCAAGAGGTTAAACAATTTAGCAAAAAACATTGCATGGGATGGATTACAGAGAAGAATATCTTTCACTTCCAAACAGAATATTTCATCCTCATATGGAAAAAGAACAGATTGCTTGCAGTCAAGACAACCTATTTTAAATCTTTAATCACTATCCAGAAATGTGATGAAAAATAGCAAACACAGAAATCAAACATATTTTTCTTATTATTCCACAGAGATTTTTAAGAGTACAATGAGACAGGTGTCAGCTAAAATAACTTTTTCTTCTTTCTGTATCTCTGAAAGCTTTCTGTGACAACTATTATTTTGAAGTATTCATCACATAATGAGATGTCAGAACTCAAATCTCACTACCCACAACAGTGTGGCTTTTTGTTTCGGAGAAAGTTTTTAGCAAACCTTCAGCAGATTCTCTACCATACATGGTATGATCTCATGTTGGCAGTGGCCAATTGAGCTAAAACACAGCAAAATATCCATTTTCTGTGCCACCCTGGATGAACCAAAAGTGTAACTGCAGATAAAAGCCAAGTGCCCTGTGAAACACAAACACTCACAGAACAACCAGGCTGGAAAGGTTGGTGAATGCATAGTCAGGAATGTGAGTTATCCTGTTGAGAGCCAGTGTCAAGGCTTGCAGGGAAGGGAGATTGCTGAGTGGAGAGATGGGGACCTCTGTCAAGCTGTTGTCATCCAGCCAGAGGTGCCTCAGCTGCAGCAGCCCCTCAAAGCTGTCCTCTGGGATGGCAGTGATGTGGTTGGCATCTAAACGCCTGCAGGGGAACAAAGAATTCATCAGCAAACTCAAACCACACAGTAGCAAAGCCCAGCTGAAGTCTTACTATTCATCAACATCTCTGTTCAAGCTTAAGTGTGAATTATTTCAAATAATTCAATACTTCCAAGTTTGGAGTGTTACTGAAAGATGCATGAAAACCTTTTTCAAGGCAAATGAAGAGCCTATAAAATAAAGTTTCATAATAAACTTTTCAGACATTTTTAATAAAACATTTGAACAAACTGACATGCTTATAATTAGCTAATCAAAATGAATTAATAACTCTATAAGGCATCTCCCACAAAACCCCTAGCTTTTAACACAGCAAAAATTCTTTAAAACAGTCATTTGACAGCATGCTTAGACTGCAGAGGCATTTACTCATTTGAATGGATTATCCTATCCCTACATCACCCTTGTTGATAGCATCATGTACTGTTGTATGCTTTGGTTTGTGGCACTGCTATACAGTAACAAAGCACCTACTTTAGAGAACAAGATTATTAAAAGCTGTTTGTGAACAAAGTCAAGTTATGAATTATCCCAACAAATGAAACATCTCAACTACAACTGATTGCTGCCTTGCCCCTGATATTTTCTAACATTCTCCAGAACAAAAGGCAAAACAGCACATCAGCACTTTTACCTACTGTGCACCCCTGGATTTGCCATCATACTTTTCCCCTAAATGAATGCAAATTGCAAAATTAGCTATGGTAACTGTCCTGGTTCCAGCCACGGCAGGGTTAATCTTTGGAGTAACTAAGGGTGGACAAGGGGACATATCTAGGACCCAGAGGTTATTCAATATGCTGGGAAGAAGTAAAACATTCCTATCCATGGACCTCAGTGGGTTTGAGAAGGCACAGAGCACTGGGCAGTATTTGATGGCCCTTCTCCAGGTCATCACACAGCTGCACCATGGTGACTTCCCTGCAAATACAAGGAAAGAGGATAGAGAAGAGAGGGCACAGTCTTAAGATATGTCAGGGAAGGTATAGGTTGGATATTAGGAAGAAATTTTTCACCCAAAGAATAATAAAGTACTGGAGTGCTCTTCCCAGGGAGGTGGTAGAATCACCATCTCTGGATGTGTTTAATAAAAGACTGGCCATGGCACTTGGTGCTATAGTCCAGGTGAGGTGTTAAGAGCATAGGTTGGACTCCATGATCTTAGAGGTCTCTTCCAACCTCATCATTCTGTGATTCTGTGAAAGCACCTTGCACAGGTGGTGTGAAACAACTGCTGCACCAGCCATGGTGCAGGGACACAGAACACACCCCCCTCCACAGGGATGCTCATTAAGATACAAATCAGCACAGCTCTGGAATTACTTAGCACTCTCCAGTTTCTAAAGCCATGATCAGATATGCTCTTGAAAGTCTAGCTGGGTTAGTTTCAGAAGTAATTTCCCCCAGCCCTTCATCCTGTCCTTCTCTGGGCAGGCAGTGTGGACCAAGTGACTTCACTGCATTTGTCCCCAGGCACAGTCACAACAGATCTGATTCCAGCACTTAAAGGACATGCAGAATTCAAAGGGAAAATACAACCCTAAGAGTTAATGCAGAAGACAACCCTGATCACAAATTTAACACACTTAATCTTTTTCCTTACAACAGAGGTTTGTTGTTGTGATACGTGCGGTTTGCATGTTTCAAATTATTATGAAAAAAAGCCATCAGCTGAATTTCCATGTAATAAAAAGTCAAAAAATACACCAAATTAAGCAACAAATAAGCTATTACAAGTGGGAACTTATAAAATTGTCTGCAGTCAAAGTTCTCTCCTAAGATGAGTGAGAGATTAGCTCTAAAGCTGTACATCAGAGTGAATTCCTATGGTTCATACACTGGCATCCCCTCATCATTTGCCCATGGTCTGAGAAGTGTGTATGATTTTCTACTTGAATGCTCTTAGGCTGAATGGAGACCAGAACATCTCAGAGAAACCCAAGTCTGATGATAATAAAGGAGGAAAACAAAGAAGCTGGGGGGAGAGAGGAAAAAAGCCTGAGGCTCTGCTTCAGAAAAAAAAAGCAACTAGAAATTACTTGTCTTTCTTCCCTCCTAAATTTACACAGCTCCCTGAAGATGAAAAGAATTATTTCCCAATGGAATAAACATATCCAGGTCTTCTAATTTCTCCTTACCCCACCTCTCCCCTCCCTTTTTTTTTCCTGAGTTTTTGGTTCTTTTGGGGGTTTTTTTTGGTGTTTTGGGTTTTTTGTTGGAGGAAGGGGCTGGTTTGGGTTTTTTTAAGAGAAGAAGCATACTCAAGAGACAGGCCTCAATCATTGTCCTTACTCATCTAGTCCATCTGTACTTCCAGTGGCACCTTGCTAGATTCCACTTATTCTAGGAGACTTTGGAAAACAAAAGCATACAAGAAAGCCTCTGGTCCTGCTCCTCCTCTCCCAGCCTTAAAGGAAGAGGAGAACAGAGAAAGGATGGACACACGCAGTGAGGAGCTGAGCTCAGCCAGGGAGAACAGAGACAGTCATGGAGATGATGTCTCACCCTGAGTTTTCAGCTGGCTTTGCCAAGCCCTCTGTCCCCCAGAACAGGAGGATCCAGTACCCAAGTACCCCACTTTCAACTGATGACTCTCCACAGCCATCCCAGCTATTCTGTTTATTTTCTACAGCCCACAGTAGCAAAGATGAGGGGGGAAAGAACACCACCACCCACCACTGACACAACCAGGGAGGTGTGGAAAGTGAAAGAGGTATTTTTAAGTTATTTGCTCTCATCCACAATTTTTTGTGTTCCTTCATTTCTCCTAAGAGCCTAATATGCCATGGTTTTCCTTTCTCTTCCAAACAGTCAAAGCTTATCCACATGATACTGAATGCACAAAACACAGCTGAAACTCTCCTATTTTGTGTGAAATGCACATAACAAAGTACTTAGTGAAACAACTGAAAAACAAACCTAAAATATTTGACAACCTTCACAAAACATTAACAATTAAGGACCACAACTTTTCTTTAAGGGGCATATTCCCTAGCTGAAATAATTAACAAAGAACAAGCAATACTCATTGCTTGGACTGGACTTTGTACAAAGACTGTCTTTTTCCACTACATTGTTAAAGATATAAGTATATTCTTCAAATTAGACCTTTATCTTTCAGAAGCTACTTCAATTCCAGCTTTCTTATGGACACTGGCTTGTGAGAGACCTTTACATTTTAGTCTAGAAATTAAAAGTTCAGTTGTGGAGCTGTCATCTTCACTTTCATTCCCCTTATGTTCCCTCCTTACACAAGCCCCAACTCCAGGAGAAGAAAAGAGCAGAAGGACGATAGAAACCTATACATTCAGCAGCTCTTCCATCAGTATTTGATATATTGTTAAAACAGGACAAAGCAGGCTCTTCAAAAAATTGACTCTGCTTTAAAGAAACCAGAATTAGTAAGAACTTCTACCCCAATTCAAACAAATAGGAGTTCCAAATGTAACACAGACATATAAATGAAATTTTACACACAAATGTACACACACTGCTTAGGGTGACTGCCCTACAGCCTGCATCCCCCATAGGTAACACCTGAGAGGCCTCCAGGACCAGCCTCACCAGCTCTCATCCCTGACCACAGGCTCTTCCAGGCTTCAGCGCTAGGAAACTTTAACAGCCTCGTCCTAATAGCCTAATTAACAGCCTTGTACAGCAGGAGTTTACTGCTGATGTTAATAAAAGGCAAATCACTCCCAGCTCTTGTGTTAAACCACTTCTGCTCAATAGCAATCATTAAAGAGCATTGCTCTTTAAAGAGCTCCTTCAGAAACCACAACGAAATCACTCCAATAACAGTGGAGAAGGTTTTTAGTCGGGAAGTGGAGTGCCGATAAGGCTGGTACCTGGGAAATCCTGCTGCAGGGGGAGGCAGTGACCCATGTTAGCAGAGGCACTTGAGAACACTGAGAGCTTGCTCACTGCATCAAGCAGTGGCTCTCTGGGCACTGGGTGTTGAGAGCATCAACACGAGGATTTGCTTGATTCAAAGACAAATTGACAGCAGCCCTCAGAAACTAGTGGTACATGCTGAAGCTGTTCCCACCACCAGCACTGATGGGCCAGCACATCTGGTTTCTCCACATCTGTTCACATGGTACCAGTCAAAGCCCACGGTTTGCTCCCAAGTCCCCACAGAGGATTCAGCTAATTTTGCCTACATGCCATTCAACTTTCACCATCACACTTAAATTTCTGATCATTCAATTTCTAAATAATTCCCTAAAAGTTTTATCTAAACTTAGCAATTCCCTAAGCAAGCCCAGACAGTTAAAAAAAAAAAACAAAAGCTAGAACAATACCAGAAATTCCTGAAGTTCACAAAAGAACCCACCCCACTTGCAAGAAAACCAGAACACCTTCTAAAGGTAAAGATGGCATAGAAAAATATGTGAAGTATACAAAGCAGTACATTTAAAGATTTTTCAGCACAATCAGATATGCTCAGAAGAGCTCTTATACATTCTTAACTCTAAACATTCAAGGAACAAAAACATATTCAGTGCATTTAATTCTGTATTGGTTTTGCAGGTTAAAGAGAAAATGTGTCAATTTCTTCCATTCTCATTCTGATTAATCCCATACTTTAACACAGACTAAATCTGAGGGCTGGTGCCCTTTAAACCCTTAGTAACAGCAAAGCAGGAAACCAGAAAACCTCTGAAGACAAAGCATTAAAAGGTGCTTAGCTGAAAAGACACCTGCCACAGTAAGGGCTGCTTGCTACATATAACACTATTTAAGGCTTCTAAACTTCATCTAGTCCTTGAGCACCTTCCACAGCTTCCCAGACACCACTGTCCCTACAGACATGTCCTGTCCTTCCAAACTGTAATCCAGAATCCCAGCATTATCAGCTGGAGCCCTAAAGCACTCTTTAAGAAGAAGACAGCAGAATTAGAACAGAACTGTGTATATTTTGATGTAAGATTATATTTGCATTGTTCTCTCCAAATTCAAGGATCTTCCCTTCTGACACATTTGGTGTTTATGGTTTATGTTACTGAAATTGTCACCAACATCAACTATGGCTTAAAATCAGGCAGTCTCATTACCAGCAGAGTGTTTCTAGATTTGACTTTTTAAATAAAGACAGATATTAACTTGATCTGTATAAGGAATCCTTCCTAAAATACAAAAAAACTATAAATTCAAGCCTGCAGCTGATACGTGCTATAGCATATATTTTAAATATGTCTGAGTTAATAATATTTTAATTTTATAATTTATAATCAGACATATTAAAAATTGATTTATAATCAGAAATATTTCAGTCACCTTTCTATTTTTAGATATGACTGAAATATGCCTCCATTCTCTGTCCCCATGCTTTTACCATACATTTTACCCTGCAAAACACGATTCTGCTCTCATTCCTTTCAGTTCTACATTAGGACCCCAATGTTTCCCACCTGGGCTGAGATGATTCCCACTCCCAGAAAACATTATCCCATGCCAGTTCAGCACATTCGTGCCTCCTGTCTTATCCTGCCTCAAGGCTGCTCCAGCCTCCTAAGACAGGGAAGCAGACTGAAGAACTGGTTATGGTCCTGCTGAACAGATGAGGCTGTTGAGGGAGTGCAGAAATGCCTGCTGACCACAGGCATGGAGACACTCACCGTGCAGCTCAGGTGAGCACCCACCCAGCAGGAGGGGCAGGAGCTATCACAGCTCAGTATCACTCTGGCAGGATCCCAAATCCCACAGCTTGGCAATCTGGCAGAGCTGCTAAGCTGCAGTGCTTTGAACTGCTGCTGTAGAATGCTCCAGTATTCCCTGCATGTGGACAAGTGTGCACATGTGCTGGGACTACAATTACAGTAAATCATACTTAATACATCAGCAGATATTGACAGGCTTGCAGAAGACTCCTGGGTTTGATGGCAAATGCATGGTGCCAATTCGGTTTGTGGGTTTTTTATTCAAGTGGAATAAAGCTTTCCTTTGTAAAGCATCTGAAAGTCTTGGTTTAAATAGTGTAATTCCAATATTTGTCACACATTGGGGACTGTACCAGAATATTCCTACTAGTCCTACGTAGCTGGGTTTCTGTGGTCAATCAGAGCAGCCTAAAGATTGCTGCAGCTCACATTGCCATTTTACAAATCCCCAGATTCTGGGTCAAAGTTCAGAATAAATACAAAATAAATCATCAGTCAAATATACCAAGGCACTTAGAGGAGAGACTTTCCTCAGTGGCTTCCTGGTGGTTCCCAGGAAGCAGCTCCAGCACTGTGCTGCTGCACCTCCTGCTCTTTGTGTGACCCTGGGAGTGCCCACAAACCTCCCCAACACCACCTGCAGACCTAAAACACAAAGTACTTCACGGCCTCATAGTAACAAAACCATGCTGTTGATGCTTTGCAGTAACCAAAATGCACCAAGGCCATTGTTTACATTTGTGAAGCTCTTGGTCAGGTTGTTGTGCTACTGAGAGAGGCACAAGGTGGACAAACAGTGGCTCCTCCCTCGGCAGAGCTGTCCCACAGCCACCCCTATCACAGCACCCTGCAGTGTGAGCACACATCCTGCCAGATGAACTTGCCTGGGGTGCTACACAGCAAGCTGCCACTCAGTACAACTCCTTAATGTTGCTAAATTTCACCTTTATATAAAGAACCCTACTCAGTACTTCCTAATTTTGCTAAATTTTACTTCCATATAAAGAGCCCTATTCTCTCTCTCTTTTGGAGGCCGGAGCTGGGAAAAAATATTCAATGCTAACAGAAAATAAAGAGCTGCCATTCAGTATTCTGAACCAGGCTGGCTACTCAGCAGATGTAATATAAACACTGCAGACCATGAAGCCCCTATAACCATCTTTTTTATTTCCACCCAGGTATGTTTACTGAGTCTGTTAATACATACCACATTGTGGCAACTGCCTTCCTATGGAGCTAAAAAATGGAGCACATGAGGACAGAAAACACTTGTAAAGTTGTTTAAAATGAAATTATTATCAATATACTGTAAAGTTTTGAGGAAGTAATTTGTGCCTTCACCAAGGAAAAAAAATAGCCCTGAACCATACTTCAGAGCAAACTGGGAAATTGCCAAAAGAGGGACAGTTCAGTGATGTTTAAACTTGCAGGTTTGGGATGCAGATCATATAGAAGAGTAGAAGCAGGTTTTTCTAACATATTCTGCAATGAATTATTTGTTTTAAAAGAAGCTTGCAGCAATTTGGGAGTTTTGAATTAACAAAAATTCCTTAGGGAGGGGAATAAATCACTTTTTTCCTTTTTCTTCATACAATAAAGCAGGATGCTGACACTTATGTTTCCATGTTCAGACACAAAATTCAGAGGATCACTCTTACATTCATTTGCCAGAAGGTGCTATCTGCATTACTAGGGGATATGCATAATCAGTGTAATTATGCATGAATAATGCTAACAAAGTTTTCCTGAAATTCATTAAAATCACAGAAATGCATTCTGGTGAAGTAAACAAATTGCATAGAAAAAATACTTTTGATCTCTCACTACACTTGTCTCAAAACCCAATTTATTCTCAAATTCCTGCCCGTTTCTAACAAATTACAAACCAAAGGCTGAGTCACGTCAGTGGATGGGGGAAAAAAGCCCAAGATCAAATCCTCCTGAGCTTCAGATGAGCTCGGTTGGTAAGAGCATGGTGCTGATAGCACCAAGGTCATGGCTCCAACCCCTGTGTAACTCATTTATTCCTCAATTCAACTCCCTGAGCATTCACTAGAGAGCTGGATGCAGTGATCCTTCCAGCTCACAACTGTCTGGGACTCTGACTCACACCAGTGACTTCCAGAATGGACTTGCCCACCATATTTCCAACTGGTTATCTGGAAATCTCAATTTGCTTTTCCTCAGAAAAAGAAGTAACAAGCAGCTTGCTACCACTTACTAACCTAATTTCCTCCTTTTTCACCATCCTAAAATTGATATATTTTATCATTTGCCCTTGAAGAATGAAGTTCCTAGAAAGGGGAATCTCCCCACATTTTAAACTGTTACTCTTGTATCTTAATTGTAAGGATGTTTGGTCAAGTGATTATAATGATTACATACTACAAGCCTACATAATCATCATTTTTTTCAAAACTGAAACGTTTTCCTTTTTAAAAATAACTCTAACATTGTCATCTTGCCAAAAATATTAAAAAACATATGATTTTTAAAAAAAATATATAATGACTTAATTTGTACATTCATTATTTTTCCTCTTAAATTTTGTTCCTTCCCTTTTGCACATAAAATTATCATCTCCAGCAACTGGAGATTTAATATTTTAAACTTTAATTGGAGAACAAACATTACTGTAAATATGTATAGAAAAAAGAATGTTCGCTGAAAATGAAATGGATGATTTGTAGACAAACATTTTTACTAAAGCAGTTTCTCTTTTTGGCATCAAAGAAATGCTGGAAGCCAAGAAGAAGTTTTTGTTTTGTTTTAAATAATTACTAAAGGTTTATTCTTATCATGCAATTTGAAGGGCTTTTATTACAATGCATAGTGTTTGCACCAAGACCAAGGTATTTTCTCTTCCATGCACAGACTAAAACAAGAGTGAAATATGGACACTGAATTCCCTCCTTACTGGAATATCCAAGCAGCTGCAACAAGCAGGGCCAAGATCCAAGATTAGGTAATGCACCTTTGCTAAAGTTGTGCAATAGTTTGCAAATCTATTTTAAAAACTGATTTTTTTTTTCCAAAAATCCATAATCTGAAACAATCAAGGTCTTGGGCCAGAAACCTGAACTTTGGCACAGAGAGAATAGATAATTTACACTCTCTCTCCCCCTCCCTCTCTCTCTGGAGGTAAGTGGGAAGGAGAAAATATTTTGCAGCCCCTCCCACCTCCTCCTCCTCACAGTGATAGGTATCTACCACCTAGAGAGCTGTAACTAACTATTAAGGTCTGATTAAGATGCTTTATAAAACATAATAAGCCATGAGATAGGATAAGCACATATGAAATACCTCATGTGCAACTGGCAATCAAGGCTGAGGTATTCATAACTGTCTGTGAGATTTCAACACCTTCCTGTAAAACCAATACTCTCCATGTCTCAAGTTATACTTCTTCCCAGAAATCCCTTTTCCTCCTCTGGATACAACAGGCTTGGGCATCATTCATTTTTGCACAACATTTAAGAATTGCTCAAATAGCTTAGGATGTGCAAGAGGGTTTAGAGTTTAACTACACACTGCCGCATTCACACAGCAATCTTGTACCTGGTGTTGGAGTTTTGAAAGAGTTTTGCATTTGGGTCACTCCACCAAAGATGACAAATAAAATTCCTCATGAATTTTAATTGTGAAACTTGGTTCCAGTTGCAACTGCACTTTCAGAAACTCCAGGTACATTATGACACATACATTATTATAGTTCATAACTCTACAGAATGAAGCAAAGGTGACAGAGTGACCGAAAGTGGAACTTGGAACACAATCCCAGACCAAAAGCAAAGTAAGGCAACTTACAAGGACTGCAAGCCACTCAATCCTCTGATGGCCTCGTTAGGTACCGTCTTCAGCTGATTGTTCTGGAGGGTTCTGTAAAAATCCACTGTGTTAATAAAGTAGAACTGGACAATCATCTTTATCAGAGCTATAGGTAACACAAAACCCCACAGTCCTGTTATTTATGGTTTCTCAGATTTCTAGTGTATGTAAATGCATGTAGAATTCTCAAGACCAGATGCCCAAAGGCAACAATGAAACAATGGTCTATTTCAGTTTTATTTACAACTCATTCATTAACAGCATTAATTTGCAGAGAACAAGCTGACACAATATGCTGAAATTCCCTTGGGAACTCACTGAAGAGGTTAAACAACAGCACTAGGACAAATTTGCTACAAGAGATGATATGTTATTGTTTTCTTGTGGAATTATCTTACACATGCTAGAAAACACACAAACTCTAATTTTTCCTGAAGTTGCATCAATACACAATGCATCAACGACCTAATTTATGAAGTGTGCTCACAACAAAGCACCACTGGGCCAAGCTGAATTAAGCTATACTGTTGTGGGTTTCTTCAAAATGCTCTTATAGGACAATGTATGTCACGTGAGTTCTTTTAGAAAGAGAAAGTAAATGACCTTGTAAAATCTTACTCAGTTTTGGTGCATACTGGGGTAAAAATTCAAGTCACAGCTTTTAATTAAGAAACGTCCCACATTTTTCCAAGAACTGCCAGAATTTCAGGCACCTCCAGTGTTAGAGTTGCAATGGATATGTCTTCAAGAGTTTTGACAATTTGCATTCAATTCACAGCATATTGTATTAAATAGTATTGCAAATGGGCAGCTCCCTAATCTGTACCCTGGAAATAGTGTCTGTGTTTTTTTTTCTTCAAAACCTCACGGTCTGTTTTTGGTTTTTTTTTAATATCTCTTTAATTAACAACCTATTACCCTGCTAGCATTTGGAAGTATTTACATCATCAGAAATGCTGCAGCTTTCAAATAGAGTTTTTTAAAACCTTAAACAACAGAAAGCTTTTTTTATCCTCAGGTATGGAAAAACAGCTGTCATAAAAATTTTTATTTCAGAAGGAAAAACAAAAGATTTTCTTTTAATATTAAGTCGTTTTCACCTAGAGAAGCATCAAGCTATAGCAATTTTTTCTATTGCCAGTAGGGAATAAGTCAAGCAGTGTATTAAACCTCTAAGTAGAGTACCACCTGGTAATGTCAGGTACCTGACAGAGTATGCTGAAGGTGTGGAGAAAAACAGAAGCTTACATGTCCTTTTCAGGATTTTTCCTCTGTTTCTTCTGCTACAAGATATACTTCAGAAACACATAAGTGTTCTAATAAAATACAGTAATTCTAGTTTAGTCAAGTTCATCATTGTCATCTTGACCATATGCAGCAGGCTTTGTAAAGAAAAAAAAAGTAGAAAGTAGGAGAGCTCTACTTTAGGAGGACAGAGGGCAAAAAAATTTCCTCCAGCCCACCAGTAAACAGGCTATGCACTAAGAAAGCATAGAACAAGCTATGAAGCTCTAAAACCCAATTACTTACAGAACTTTGAGTTCTTTCAACCCAGACAAGGCCTTTGGATGGATAAAAGTAAGGTCATTGCCAGCCAGTCGCCTGGAAAAAAATTGCAATAATAATTTCAGCCACAAAATACAGTACTTCTGCAACCATCTAACAAGGAAAATCACTACAGTATCACATCTTGACAGCAATTATGCATTTTGCATTCAATTACACTACATTCACAATCTTCCAAGTTTGTAACAGTTCTTTTGCTTACAGCACATTTTAACAATGAGGATGCATTACTCAGCCTTGGGGATATTCTTTTGCAAACGTGCTAGGAAAAGCACACCTTGGAATGATGAAGGACCTTCTTATGGTGCTAGGTTTGAAAGTGCATTTACCAACACAATCCTCTGGCTTTCAGCATTGCTCCACTGAAACAGCCTCTGGTTCCCATGTATTTTTCATCTATACAGCAGTCTCTTAAGTATGAACTTAAGTAAAAACAGGTGCTAGATGCTACAGCAAAGCAGCAGAAGTCTCTATGAAAATCCCAAATATGAAAACAATATTCACAAGCAAGTGGTATGTTCACCCAGTGCTGATAATTGACAGGACACCTGTTGATATGACCAAGACATAATACTGGCAATATTTCATCTTTTTGGTCAGCTATTTGGAAGAACTTTTGAAGAAAGGAAACTCTTTCGGGGCAGGGAGAAATGGAATAGGATTCTCTCTCAAAATGTGGCTGGTTTCAAATCTGGACTGCTAGACATTAACACAGAGTAAATGATAAAGATCAATGTGATATTGAAAGTAATCAAAATGGGAGATGCTGCAGAATACAAAGCAGGAAAGCAGAAGCAGCAGCCAAAACAGCTGCTTCCAAACAGCTCATTCCCCCTTCCCCCACTCCTTTTCTTCCTCCAACCTTTTACCTCTCCCCTGCCCAGCAGATCCAGCCTTGGTTGAGCTGCTAATAGCTGTATTTCATCAAGGGTAAAGACTATAATGCAAAACACCTGGTAATCCATAACTGACAAAAGATGCAAAAGTTTCAGCCAAAGTATTTGGTTTTAGACTTGGGTTTCATATCTCAGCTAAGCAAAAGCAACGTTGGACAAGGTTGTGCAATGAAATCACCCATGGAAATACTATGTACAATCCAATAAGTGTTAATAATTAAAAAACAATCAACGTGCTTTTACAAAGGTTACAGAATACCAAAACCCATCCCTGCTGTTACAAGGCACTGTGAAGCAAGCTAGACACAGCAAAGGGAAAACATTATTTCAAAGAGGCAAACAAAGGAAATAACAAGAGCAACACCTAAAGGATCAGCTTGCCAGAACGTAGCAATGTTATTACATATTTATCTCCTTCTCTAACTACATAAAAGAGATTACCAAAGCACTTAATGCTTACATAAATCTGCTTGCAACAGAATTAGTGACTTAATAAAATGCTGCCTGATAGAGAGGATGCTAGTTATCTTTATTAAATCCATTTCTCAAATGCCAATGGTTATATTTATAAACCAAGGGAGAAGAGGACAAGAACACCTTCATGAACAAGAAGGTGACAGCAGAAGAACCTTCTTGTTCTTAGAAAACTGTTACCCTTGCTTGTTAAGGTGGATTTTGGGTTCTAGTCCTGGTATTTTCACACACCCCCCAACTGCTATTGCTCTGACATCACTACAAGCATGTTAAAAAACCCCCACATCTGCTGACTGCTGAGAAAAGTTTGTCTGCATGCTTGAGTATAATCAAACACCTCTGAAACTAGAAGGAAAATAAGAAGAACCTATGTATGTATTCTTGCAATCTCCTGTCTGCAAGCAACCTCAGAATTTCAGAGCTGGGACATAATTTTTCAAATACTTTGAATTTTTAACATTAATGGAAGTTTCCACATGGCAACTAAACAGTCCCCTAAAATTCATTTTGTTGCCATTCATTTTGTAGCTGTCCAAATCAACTTGATTAACTTTATCTGGGGGGATGTGGAGGGAAGTTTGCAATATTTCATGTCTTTCCTTCTAATAATTGATTTACAAGTTCATTGTAAAGAGAAAGAAGTACTGATGAAACATGCTGGGTCTCTACAGCAGAGCCAGTAATCTGCAAAACACGTTTCTGTTAAAATGTGTTTGAAACAGCATAACACAAACCCTTAAATCAAACAAAATTCAACTGAGGCTGTTGCACCTCATCATTTTGCATGCAAACACTACTATGATTACATATTACACAACTCAAGGAGTGGCAGCCCTGGTAAATGTGTCAGGCAGCTCAGGCTGCAGCTCTGCCAAGGCTCCCCATTAATCTGCTCTGTGTGAGGCTTGTCAGGCATCTGCTCCCTCTCCCAGAGAGACTGGGGATTGTTACTTGAGCTTTAAAAAAGCTGAACTAAATACAGCTGAATAGTCTCCCTCAACCTGAATGGCACTAACAACAACCTAGAGAGCACTGGAAACAAATGACAGCCGAGCCAGAGCAAGACTTGTGTGACTTCAAAGAGCAGGACTCCGCTTTCCTCAAGGCAGCTCCTGCATCTTCACCTTTTTTCCAACCAACCAACGGAAAAATCCCAACCTTTGTGATCCATTACATTTCCATTTCTCCACTATCTGGCAGTGTTCCAGGCTTTACTCATCAGTTTGCCAAACGCACATTTATCATTGACATCCCAGCCTTGGGGAGCTGCTCATGAGGAGGTTCCAAGTGCAGCTCCCAAGCAGGCAAAGATCAGTATATCACACACTGCTCTCAACACATTTCCAGCAGCTGGAAGGATGGAAATGCTTCTCTTTACACAACCAGGTTCATTTTAAAGAGAGAAGTGAAAAATAAATAGCATGCAGTATAGCACATGTACAGCATTATAAATTGTCATTGAAATAATCCAGTCAGGTTTTCCATGTTACCTTCTTTCAGCAAGTCTTAAAAATATTTATTATTAAATAATTTAAAAGCATCTCTGTTTCTCTCTCTCACACACATCTCTAAATGGGCTAAGGGAAATCACAGTTTTACCAAGGCCAAAACTCTAGCACAACAGAAAAGACAACTTTCATCTCCTTGCAGCAAGGCTCACTATCCTGCTCGAGAGCAGCCCTGGAAATTCCTGCTCTACGATGGGACAATTTCACATTGTCACAAAGCAGTACCTTAAGGCAGCCCCACATTTACACTATCAAGGGCTGAGTGCCTATGCTTCCCCTCATTCTGAGTGGAAATGGTTACAAATATCTAGTCTGAAATCCACCTGCTGCCACTGAACCACAGCACATCATTATTAATTAGAGCTCTTTCTCCAAAAGGCAGCAGGCTGCAAAACAGATTCACCCACAAAGACAGTAAAAAAACTGAATTAAACAGACAAGTGTAAAGTGCCCTGCCATGTTATAAGGCCACAAAAAACTTTGCTATTTCTTACTTCTAAAGGCACAGACACAGCAGCAGGCGCCATCTGAAGTATAAATGTGTATCACACTGACCATGAGTTTCTCTGCTAACTCTGTCCTGGCTCCCCTTGTTTGGAGACTCTGCCAAAGACTGCAGCTATTATTATTATTATTATTATTATTATTATTATTATTATTATTATTATTATTATTATTATTATTATTATTAATTCTAGCTGGAATCAGTGCATCTGAGTTAAACCTTGGAGGTTTCTCCAGTGGAGTCACAGATGCAATGTATGGCCACAGTAGGTATCTTTCTTGCAACTGCTTAGCATTAAATGTTGTAGTTTTCTATTTTTACTTTAAAAATAAATATTGAGTGTTTTAATGGTAAATTTCAACAAATTCAAATCTACAGATTCAATTTCAACATAGCAGTATAACAGAACAGGACACAGAGAACAAAGCCTGTCATACAGAGGTGAGCAATATCCTTTAATCATTATTTTAGTGACCCAGTAAATAATCTCCAGATGTGGAGAACACTTTGTTATTACAGATATCAGGATGCAATGTAGCTGAAGACTAGCCTTCCATAGTGTCTCATTCCCAGAGTACACACCAAGCCTAGGTCCTTGCACTGAGCTGCAGCCAATACAGTTTTCTCTCCTTTGGGAAATTAAAACTTTTGCAATTATGAGTCTGGCAACCCAGCTGCATGTTAACCAAGGCAAGTTAATCACTGGTGTGACTCCAAAAGTCATGGAGGGTGTTCCAAGGATACATTTTTGCCTGTAACAATTAAAAGCATCACTCTTCTTATGACAGGACACAATAAAACCTCTTGGAAACCTCTGTCCCTGTCCTGCATCCCAGATGGCAGTGAACCCAAGGATACTTGAGTAAAGGGTTTCATCTCCTTCCATCCATCTGAAGGTCTTATGCTCATGCAGTAAATGTTTTTGCTGTGGATTTTGGGTTGGTTTTCTTTTCCTCTTGGTAGTATGTTCCTAACCTTTTGTCTCTCTTGTCTCTGAGAAAAATATAATGGCTACACTGAACAAATTCAAAGAGTGTCAGAGACTGCAACCCTGACATGTCATAATAAAACACCTGATTTATTATTTTTACTTCTACATTAGCTGATTTGTGGTAAGAGCCAAGACTCCTAGTTCAAGGTTTAGTCAAGCCTGAGCCTTCCATACCCACCACTGCTCCTCAGCCTGGCCAACATTTACTTTTAGCTATCCAACTTTTAGCTACCTATTTTCATCCCATTAGAAAATATTGCACTGCTTCTCCACCTGTACTTTCAGAAACTGTACTTTTTGTACTGTCTTACATTGAACTATTCTGTTATCTTTACATGCCTTCCACTTTTTCTGGGTTCTCTGTGTTTTCCAAATACAAACTTGAATTTTACTTTAAGTTTCTCCCACGACGAAGTCATCTTTGGAAAGTCATCTTTGGAAATGCCTCATAGATAACTTAATCCAGAATATCCAGCAAGTGTTTCCTCTGAAGGAAGGAGCTTCAGTTTCCATCTGTGCCAAAATAGCAGCCACTTTGGAACAGAATTTTTTTCTGTTCCGAAGTGAAAAACAGAATGTTTTTCTCAACAGATGATGCCTATTTATATGCTATAATTTATTAATCAAGGCTGAAAGCCCTACAGGAGAGGTATACAGTCATTTGCAGGAAAATACAGGGTTTTGCTGCATGCCTTGTGCAGGGCTGGGTGCCCTGCCTGGTGAGGGTACACACCTCTGCAGACAGCTCCTAGCCCAGATGGGCAGCTGCAGAAAGGAGGAGCTGGGAAATGGAATCTGGGTCTCCAGACTAAAGCTGGCTTTGCTTATCTGGGAGTAGCAAACAGCCCCTTGGGGACTTGTGTCAGCTGCAGCCTGCCGCATTGCTGGGAAGCCAATCTATTGCCTCCAGGTTACCCCAAGTTCCTCCACACCAATTTAACAAAACTGAATGGATACTTTACTTCCCTGCTGCTAATAGAAAATGCCTTTGCCTCCTCCTTTTCTTGCAGCAGTTTTAGTATTACACAACCTCCACCATTATTTATAAAATTGTGAGCGTACTACACCAAGACACATCATGACTGAAGAAAGAGAACTGCAACTACAACAGCACTGAAAAGGCACCAACTCCACTTCTTGTCATGATCTCTCCCTTTCCAGCGTTTACAGCTTTCTCAAAGTTCTAATGAGCTTTAAGATAATTGCTTGTTTTCAAAATGCATTTTGGTCTAAAAAGCTAAAATAGCTAAGTAAACGAAAGGGACTGATTAAAAAGTCTAAAGCTTGTTCATAACTTCTATGACTAAATTGTCAGCAACAGTCACCAGCATCTACCAGAAGACAAAATATGCTCTATGGTAATGCTTTTCATGGACTATCAAAAACAAAAATAAATTACAATGTTCAGGAAAGAAAGCATTTACAACCATGCAAAATATGCTCTATCCTTTCATTTTCAAGCAGTATCTGTATTTGGGCAAGACCTCGAAGCAGAACCCACAGACTGCAACACATGCACCAAAAGAAATAATGTAACACAAAACAATTCTTATACACTACAAGTTGTTGAAACAAGTGATTTTGGTAATCTCAATTAGTATTCTGCAGCAAAAAACCTCAGAGGTTTGCATAACTTTTTTAACATGGACATACTTGTTGTAAATATAAGCAACAATACCATGGTATCTAGAAAACTGGTTAACACCTAGTGTGCAGCAGAAATGCTGAGTTGTTGCAGAAAGCAATTTTGTTACCTCTCACGTCCAAAGCAAAATGCAGAATATATTTTATAAATACATTCTCCTCTCCCTGTTTGCCTTTGCACATCTTGTACTATGTTGTGGTAACTTTGCTTTGCTTTACCATTGGCCAGATAGACCTTTCTCTTGATAGCCATCTCAACATCAGGTAATAATGCATTTTACTTACCTGGTCTGCACAGCAGAGACAGAGATGAAAACCACCATGTTTGGGTTTGATCAACTGGGATGCAACAACTCCATTAACTACAGATTTGTGATTTTAGCTATCCAGATGTTCAGAAGGTTTCCAAGATCATGAAATATGTTAATGGTGAGACAAGAGAGGGTGAAAAAACTGCTGCTGATATAGCAAATTCTCAAAGTTGCTTTGGTCTGTTCATACAGCCATATCTCTTTTCCTGGCATTGATTGGCTATCCAGGCATGGAATCTTTGAATGACCATGCATCTAGCGAGTGACACTGCAAAATGGCAAAGTCTACATGTATTTGGCAATTAAAAACTTCTGTTACTGGTTTTCTAACCACTTCAGATGCATATTGGGTACATGCAAGACAGGTTCTGCATTCACATTCACCTTAGAAAAATTGTGGTAATTTTCAGTATGATTCTTTGATTCAGCTTTGCTTGACTGTTAGCTTTTTTCCAGCTAAAATAAAACCAAATATTTTAACAGAATCATCTAGAATTTTATTTTATATAAGAAGGGCAGGAAAAAGAACTTTATGAGTCTGGTTCCTATTTCTGTGCCAGGACATCTGCCAAGGCTAATTAGCCAGGAATACCTCTGTACTAACAAAAAAATACAAGAACACAAACATTCAAGCAGAGGGGAGTAAAGGAGCTAAAAGAATGGCATCACCACATCTCATGGTAACACACAGCATCCTACTATGAAACTATGATGACAGCAAATACCCAGTTACTTTCTGAGAGGATAAGGCATTCACCTTCAACACACAGGATTTATTTTTTTCTCCTTTTTTGTCTAAGGTTTTCAGAGCTCATGTGATGACTCTTGAGACCCCGGCCTCAAACTGGCTACCTGATCACTCACACACACACACACACACACCTTTTGTTCCACACTCCAGCTTCTGAAACTGAAAGGAGAAGCAGGGAGGACTGCATGGCATGAGCACCATTTGGAGATGTGTACTTGGAGAGACACAGCTTAAGAGCTTCTCAAGTTACTGCTCAGCCTCCAGAAGTTTCTTATCTGGTTTATACCTTCAGACAGGCCCAGCCTGGCAACTCAGGCAGCATAATAAATAAGGCTTGTAAGACTGGTCTTGAAATGTAACACAGCAAAGTTCAGCCTTCAGGCCATTCAGCTAAGCCAGCTGCTGCGTGTGTGCATGTGAGCAGAACACTGAAACTCAAAAAAACCAACTACAGCCAAGCAAAAGGTTTTGTTGTCCTCTAAAAGTACTTGCAGCAGAATAACCAGTCTCGGGATCCTTATATACAACCATGTCAACTTTGGAAATTAACATGTAGAAACAGAAACTGTAAAGAAAGAACTTCCTTATCTTCCAAAAAACAATGGAATTTACTCAACCTACTAGCATCTATCCCCACAAACAGGAAAAAACATGCAGCTGTCAAGCAGAGCAAGAACCTTCTAAGCTACAGAAATATTCTTGTATCAGCATGATTAAAACTCATCCAGAACCAAATTGATTTAGGACTCCCAGAGATAAGAAAACACTAATTAAACACAGGTTGGCCAACATGTTTTGAAACATCATTTAGCATTTAATGCAGACCAAGTAAGTGATGTTTAAAAATATCTTAGCTGACTGTGGTTAATTCTACTTGGGAGTCTTTGCCTAAAGGTTTGTCTTGACTAGAATTTGAAGGTGCAAGTTACAACACGCTGCTGGCTTTGTAAAGCTCCAGTGCACACAGGGCAGCAAGCGTTCCTAATGTGAGCAGGCTGGTCAAGTTAGGCTTTTAACTTGCTACCACACGAGAAACCTACCCCTTGCATTTATTTCATTAACATTTTACCTCTTGGAATTCAGGCCGGATCAACTGAGGAAATCACCTCCTGCAGCTGTTCAAAGACTCAGAGCTGGTAGATCGATGAAGGGCGCTCACTGGCTTCCAACCCTGAGTCATATGGCTCTTCCTGAGGAACCAACAGCTGCTATCTACACTGGCTGCCTTTGTAAAAAAGCAGCTGGAGAAAGATCTCTGCCTGTTCCTCAGACTATGCTGGTGGGGGCTCAATGGACAGATATGGGGTATGGGGGTTCCAGTTGTGGGTTTCTCTGGGTCTGGATTGAAGGCACTTGAGACAGCAGTTCATGTTCAGACTAAGGTGTTTATTATTTCTTATCAGTAAAACAGTCTCACTACTCTGAGTTCAGCAGCTTTTCACTAGAAGGCACAAAATGGCCAACAGTCTCTTGTTACAAGGTCTTTTAAGACTAAATTATCCAATTAAGAGCTGACACCTGGATTATTCTCCCTTTTAACCCAATAACTGATCCCACAGAGCCCACAATGCAGACTTTTCTGCCCAATTACAAAATTGCCACCCAAACCCATGGAGGACAAGGAAGAAGCATGAAGAAGAAACCCAGGACGACACCCTGTGCCCTCCATCTTGCTTCCATCCACAACATACTAAAACTCCCAAAACCTAAATTTCTCACCCAGTGATACACCTACACTGCTCTCTATAATCTATTTCACACTTTTGTGGATTCCAGTCTATCTTGAAGTCTGGGAAACTTTCTCCATGGATGAGGGTCAGAGTCAGTGCTGCCCTGGGGGTCAGGGCACCCAGAGCAGACAGAGAAATATTCCCAGTGCCCTGGGTTTCCACAATGGGGCAGTAATGCCTCCAATTGTGCCAGCCTGTTTTACAAGTGGATGTTTAATCACAGTTTTAGTTATCACATGTGAGCTAACACAAGGCATTAGGACAACATGAACATTCATTCTTACCTGTTCTACTCAAAGCAAGTCTTCACCACCAGTTTCTAACTATAAACCTTGGGATGTCTCACATCCATGAAAGATAAAAGAATGGCACCATCTCATCCACATTTCACACACTACCTTGAAAATACTGCTCTTGAAAGACCTAGCACTGAAGGACAAGGCAAGCCTTTCCACCAAGTGTTCCACAGCCAGGTGAGAAAAGACACAGCAGCTTAAACTAACAGTCCAGCCTTGGCATAGCTCCAAGACAGGTCTTACTCATAAAACCCAGGTAAGAAAAAAGACACGATACTCCCTTCTCCCTGTCCAAGGATGATACAACTTGGGGCTGACTGAGAAATTAGGAGGAAGGGTACCATCTAAATTACACACTGAAACGGATACTACAAAAATAAGCAGCTGTGGCATTTCAGCCAGGTGGTCATCTTCAGCTGCAGTCAAGAGGGAAAATAACTCTAGACAACTCCCTTACAGATATTTCCTGATTACAACCTTATGGCAAAAACCCACCTCACTTTCACTGCTAGTATACATTTTAATTACTCCTTATGTTCTTAAAATATACTTTGTCAACTAAAAGCCATGAGCAGAGACTCTGGAGATATTTAAGCAAGACCTCTTAAGACTTGTAATCAACATGGATATAATTAAATAGTCAAGCAAATACTCAGTCGCACTATTTATTTTCTTGCAAAAATTAGTTGCACGTGTGTGGTCTCTTGTTCACTGTTTATTCATTTCTCAAAAAGCAGATTAGCATTGTGTTTCAGAAAAGAGAAGACTTTGACTGAGCTAACTCTTCCTTTTATTACTTATTTCCCCAATTATTTTCAACCAGCCATTAAATAAGAACGTTTTTCCCTTGCCTGATAAAACAAACAGTATCTGAAGGTAGCATCACAGGAGAGAGACTAGTGCATATCACGTATGAGCAAAAAACAAAAACACAACAGATCTTGGTATCAGTACACATCTGGAAGTTGACTGAGCCCTGGTGTCTGTCGGTGCTTTCAGGAAGGATTCCTCTCCTTGCAGCATTACTGGCTGTGATATGGCTTTTGTACCCAACAGTCCAAGAGTGGAGAGGACAACAAACCCTGCTCCCTGATCCCTGCAGGAGAAGGTCAGGGCCCTGCCCAAGGCTGACTGGCTGGGAAATTACCTGTGTCCCCTTTGGACAATCACATCCTTCTGGCACAAGTAACCCACAGACAGACATGGAACAGATTGTAGTCCTCTGCTTCCCACACAGACCAGCAGCCACACAGCTAAAAGCTGATCATCTAAATCTTGCCCACGAATGCAGGGCAAACAAGATCACAACATTCTAAAGGTTTAAGAGTGGAAATCAAAACAAGCTTAAAAGGTCATTAAGTCAAAGGTACTTTTGCATTATTGAAGTGGTTCAAGTTTCTGAAGACGGACTAGAAAACTGGCCAAGAATAAAAATAATTTTAATTTTGCCTTCCTCAATTAGAAACTGCCTTTTTTATTAATCTAGCAGATCATTCACAAATAAAGTGTAAAATCCTTCAAACTACTTTAGATAACTTTACATGTTGGAAGGGACTGTCACCTTTTAAAAAGGCCATCAAAACATAACACAACCTGGATATTCTAGTTAAAAATTCACACTGGAAAATAGTTTTTACTTTCTAAAAACACTGCATTATCTAGTTATATTTTCCTCTTCTAGCTTTCTATAAATACTTCAGGTGTGGTTAGAAAACCACGGCCAAGTTCTTCAAGAATTTTTAGTTTCCATATCGTGTTTAAGGCTCCAGCATGTTTATGTTAGCATTTTCTGAAGAATACACATCATTAACTGCTAAGGCAAAACCCTTGGTGGTCTGCTTCTCCCTGACTCTGACCATTGCCATTCCAATAGTTTGCAAATGACTTCCAGATGGGTATCAGTTACACAGACAGGGAGAATTTGTGTAACATTTATAAACAGTGCTCAGTCCTGCTGCCATCTGGCCAGTGTGGGGACGCGCATGATGAGCCTGTGAACGGGGCTGTGAATGGAGCACTCAACCCAACGGGCACATCCTGCCCCTGAACAAGGCAAAACCCCTTGGCTTGGACCTGTGATGGGAGCAATGCTCCCATAGCACATCACCTCAAAGTCACAAAATCCCAGATTGTTCCTGCAAATTTGATGCTTTGCTGGGGAGTCAGTTGCCTTAACTTGGCCATTTAGTGCCGTTTCAGATGTCCTCTTCCACCTGGCCCCAAAACTGCCATTCACAGCACCCACTGGTTTCCCATCTGTGTCAGACCTGTCAGTCTGGTGCAGGTGTCTTGGATAATCCAGAACATCTAAAACCAGCCCAGGATGCATAATTGAAGCACCCGAGTTGCTTCTTCTTTAGTGATGCAGAATGTATTTCTGAACTGAGCAGCCAGCTTTTCCATGTCTGGTGCTCTTCCACTAGTGTTCTTTTCAGGATTTGGAAAATGATCCTCTGAAGCCTCTGCAGACTACCAAATAATTTCACTGAAGAAATGACAACCCCCATTTCAAATGGCTCCTACTGAACATTTTAATCTCAGCCTCTCCACATATGTAACTCAGTTGCCTAAATAATACATTCTAATTGTCTCCTATTTCCATTCCATTAAATTCTATGATACTATTTTGCAACATTAATTAGCCAACTCTGCCAAGGGCTAATTGAACACAGCATTTGACAGTGGCAGGACTGTGTCATGGTATGAAGATAAAGGTGTCTGGGGCTGTCTCCTTGATGGAGACCCACTAAACTGCATGCTGGTGTGGGTACCTACTGCATTCCCATTAGTTTGTGGGATTTTCGTTTTCTTCAGTGTAATTCTTGGGAGAATTTCTCAATGAGAAGTCACTTATAGCACACATTCCAACACTTTAGGTCATTCCTTTAAATCACTTTTCTTTGGCATGGACACTAACTCCCGGGTTTGCGCGCTAAAAAGGCAACTTTGCTAGGGCCTGGCAGTCAGAATTCGGATCTGTTCAGCTACAAATAAAAGCCAGGAAGCAACTGTGACAATCATAGAAAGGAAAAATTGTGGTTGTATAAAAGGAAGTATGAGAGTTCAGTTGCTCCTGTTCATAACCAGCAAAAATAAAGAATGAAACATTTTTGTACCCTGTCCCATAGAGAAAAGGCAACCGGGAGAACAAAGCAGAAACCTGTCATATCTGCTGCTGGTCATTTCTATTAAGGAGCAAAGCTGTTTTGTTTGAACTTACTTCATTATATTCCCATTTAAGAATAACTTGAACTGAAACAAGGGAATCTGGAATTGTGTTTTTGTTTTGGGGTTTTTTTCCCCAGAAGTTGCTTTAACACATCACATCAAGTAAGCATGCTAAGAATGATTGAAAGCTTCTTGGTGTTCACACATAATTCTGAGCTTAATGCTAGCCTATTTTTTTTTCAAACTGAAAACCTGGAATTTAGGGGAGCAATGAGGTACATGCAGCAAATGGCTCTTAGGCAATAAACACAACAGATGATGGCTGAAGGCTCTGCCTTTGCTCTTTATCTCCTGACGCACCCCAAGGTTTATGAAGTTACACAATAACACCCACCCATTAGATTTTATTGCTTAATTACTTATTGGGGAAAGAAAATGAAGTCTCCCACAGTCATCTAAGTTGGAAAAACAGAATTGTTTGGGCTTTTCAACTTCTCGTGTGAAACATGCCTACAAAGAATTAAAATTTAAGAAGAGGGTTACAGATCTAGTCTAACAAAAGATACAGACATACAGAAGCACATATTATAAAGCACATATGGAATGTTTGCTAGTATATATTCTGAAGCCAACCAAGCCTTCCTAGGCCACTTTTTTTTTCCAGCTGACTACTCATGCCATAGAGCCTTTCTTAAATTCTGTCAATTACACAAAAGCACCATCTGAAAATCTATTCTTCTTCATATAGCATTCTTCCTATTCTTCTATATCACAGATGCAAGCAATACCTTAAATCAGAGGGAATAAACCAGAACCTGTTAAACATTAAATGAGATATGAGATATCACACACAATTTATCTGGCATAAATCAACTCAACTGCATTTCCCAGTTGCACTGACCTGAGTCAAAACTACTTAAAAACCAGGTAAAATGGAGTTAAGTGCATTGGTAATGGTAGCTGCTACGTCACCAGGATGTAAGACAGACCAAAATTCTAAGGAGAGGTGGAACACCTTATTAGAGTAACTAGTGAGGCAGAAGGGCAAAGAAGCAGCCTTCAGGAACCCAAATCTTTCTTCAGAAGAAAGCAATCCATCTCTTATCAATTTCTCAGTATCTCTGTTCCAGTAAGGTGCAGTGGTTGTACTGGTTATAACAGATAACCAGAGTCAAAGGGTTCAGGGCTTTATCTGCAGTTTTGCTACAGGGTTCATTTATTCTTTTGCCCTCTACAAATGGTTTTCATTCTTTATTTGTTTCCTTCTTGGTGAAGTCAGAAGAACACTTCCCTACCTCATAAGGATGGTGCCTTTAGGAAAGCTGTTCTTTCCCTAAGGTGATTTACTGAAAAACCTCTCAATGCAGCAGCATTCACAGTCCTAGTCTTGCCAAAGTCACAAATAGAGACAGCTTTAATTTGTACTTTAAATGCTCTTTAATAAAAAAAGTCCTACCTTGTCACTGAAAATATAGGAGAGGCAAAGCAAGTTGCAGGGGTTTTGTCTTATCTATTGCTTAGTACTGGAAGTTCTCAAAGCTCTCTTGCACAGGTTGAACCATTACCCTCACCCTCTCTTCACAGATAAGGAAACTCTAAGGCACACAGAAAGCACGTGTCACCTAACAGTACTTAAAGCAGTAAGTGAATGTCAAACCTGTGTACTGACTCTGAAACCCAACCTAATTAAGGACAATGCTGCTGACAGCATGTTTCAGCTTTGCAAAGGCATCTTAGCTAGGACTTCAGCAAAATACTGAGCACATGAGGTCAAGGATTCAGAAATCCAAATATCAGGCAAGTAAAACATAAAAAAAGAAAGCTAAAATGAGAATAGGACAAAAGGAAGGTGGGAAGTGGGAAAAAAATTTCCGCCAGAGAAATTAAAAAAAAGAAGCAACAATTATTCCAATAGCCCTGTACCACAGAACTTCTGATATAGGTCAGGATGGGCTTGTGAGCATTGCATCTGCAGCCTACAAGGACAATGGAAGTCAGCTGCTCAGTAAATGAAGCAACACCTATTTTATGGAACTTATGCAACAGCTATACTGTAGCTCCTTCAGAAACAATGGTAATTACACAACTCTTGTGTTATCTTTGGATAACACTGTAATTAGTGTCATCACTCCAGCCATGATTAAAATAATCACTATAAAAAGTCCCTTGTAAGTAGCATTTACTGTCCTGGTTTCCAAACATGTACAAGATTATATTTTCAAAGTATAATTGCTTTTTCTGTTCACAGCTCAACTTAACAGTGTTTCTCCACCCACCTTCCACTTTATACAGCCATATGATGTTGCAGCAAAACTTGAACATGTGTAGAATACTTACAGCTCTTCCAAGTAGGGAAAGTTCTTGAAGGCATCTTCTGGTAGTCTCGTGATGTTATTCATGCTGATATCTCTGGAAAAGAAAAAATACAGATGCATTAATAACCAGGAAAGGATTTTTACATCTTATGAGAAGGATACAAAAAAGCAAGTCTCATCAGATAGTACGGTAACAGAAAAAAACCTACTCTAGTATCACACAGTAGTATCTCTTTCCAGAAATTTGCATGCTAAACTTTCAAGTCACTGTAATTTGAGAATCGGGTTACAGCAAAGACCTAGAAAATGGGAAGTTGACAAAATAATGTTTTCCAACACCTCTAAACAGAAATAATTATTGTGAAACTACAGGGAAGGCATACATGGAAGAGGCCCTACAGTATTGTTATCTACAGTACTAATTTTTACCAACTTACACTTACATACAGTTTTAACTCAGATGATTAAGAATACTCTAAAACCACAAGCATATGAAAAAAAATATTGTGACCACCCACCACGCAAATTTTCATCCCACAGTGTCTTTAAAAAAAAAAATACATGCATTAGGACTTAATAAATAGCTTCTGGCAAACAACGCTTCTGGAACAACTGGCAAGAATAGCAGAAACATGTCCTAGCTCTACCACAGTCTTTTTTTGTTTTCTTTTGTTTTCCTTCTACAAAACCTATAAAGTCCTCGAGGTAATAGTTTTAAGCAGATTTCATTCTCAGTCCATAAGCAGAGGGAAGCTGGCAGCAAGTGCTTACATGATAGGTATGCGGACCTGCTCAGCTTTTTTCTTTACAAAGCAGCAGTAAGTGGCAAACTTGGTGCCATCACCTCACTTCACACCTACACAACGATCACAGATTATCCACTCCTAAAGCAAGTTATTGCTCAATGTGAATAAAAGCAGCATGAAAACAATTTGGTTTGATATTTAACTGCCTAACAATTTATGACATAATCCAAGTTCTTACTTTCCACTGGGTTGCTGGTTTGGGTTTTTTCAGTATGTAGTTAATAAGCAACTCAGTAACACTTGTCAGTAGAGCCTTCCCTGCTTGCTGCCTTCCCCGTTGTTCTCTAGTGCCTACATGCCACCCCTACACAATGCAGATAAAACACCACCAAACAAAGCCAAACTCTCCTTTTATCTCAATAATGACCAGCAAGTACCACTGAAGCTCCTCGCTGACATTAACAAGTGACTGGCAGCCGATCTGCTACACCACCTGTGCACAGCTGAGACCCCCAGGTGCTGCCAGCGTGAAAACTGCCCTCTTACACTAAATCCAGAGACAGCCATTCCTGTGAAAATGTGCTTGCACTAAATCCAGAGACAGCCATTCCTCTAAAACTGCCCTCTTACACTAAATCCAGAGACAGCCATTCCTGTAAAAATGTGCTTGCACTAAATCCAGAGACAGCCATTCCTCTAAAACTGCCCTCTTACACTAAATCCAGAGACAGCCATTCCTGTAAAAATGTGCTTGCACTAAATCCAGAGACAGCCATTCCTCTAAAACTGCCCTCTTACACTAAATCCAGAGACAGCACAGCCATTCCTGTGAAAATGTGCTTACACTAAATCCAGAGACAGCCATTCCTCTAAAACTGCCCTCTTACACTATATCCAGAGACAGCACAGCCATTCCTGTAAAACTGTGCTTACGCTATATCCAGAGACAGCCATTCCTGTGAAAATGTGCTTGCACTAAATCCAGAGACAGCCATTCCTGTGAAAATGTGCTTACACTAAATCCAGAGACAGCCATTCCTCTAAAACTGCCCTCTTACACTGTATCCAGAGACAGCACAGCCATTCCTGTAAAACTGTGCTCACACTAAATCCAGAGACAGCCATTCCTGTAAAACTGCACACACTAAACCCTGAGACAGCCATTCCTCTAAAACTATGCTCACATTAAATCGAGACACCCATTTCTGTAAAACTGCACTCTTACACTAAATCTAGAGGCAGCCATTTCTCTAAAATCAGTGTTAATGAAATAGTAGTCCAAAACCTTCATTTCTCACTTTCCAGCATAAACTAAGAGATTGTCCTCAGCAGCTGCTAATAATACACTAACCCAACTCAAGAGCAGCAAAATAAGGTTCAGCACACACAAAACAAACCCAACTGTGATAAGAGCCAAAACAAATCCACTATGGTACAAAAGCCTCCTTCACCAAGCTCCAGAAGGAGCTGAACTGCAAATGCTTCATCCCCAGACTCCACAGCCCTCATGCTTTAAGCAGTGTTTTGTGCCTTGGCAGCAGCGGGGTCACAGTAAAATGTTGCTGTTGAGGATGTTTTTCTTCTTGTGCAGGAAAGTAAATCAATGTATCAGGTACATGACCTTTCATCTGTCTGCTCCATGGGAGACTGCAACACCTATTCTCACTCATTTTTCAAATTCTCATAAACACACACAATTCACACATCCAGGCTTGTCCTCTCCTTTTTAGAAGACTGCAAATCCACTTTTGTTATCAGCTGGGGAAGCATTTATGAATAGGGCAGAAGAGTAAGAAGAGAGTGAGGACCCTCATCTTAAGAACCAGTAACCTGTGTAAGAAAATCCCATCTCTGACAAAAGAGTCCAGGTGATATCAAAACCCTACTGCCACATGCACCACAATAAATAGTGGGAGTAGGAATAAGTCAACAGCATATGGCATCAGAAAGCACTGTGTGAATGCTTATGCATCACTTTGGCAAAGATCGTGGCTGCACACACATTTGTTGCTCTTTGACAGCTGAGGCAAGGAAATAACATCCACCAGAAAGCAACGGTCTTGAAATTTCCAGAGCTATAAACGCCCAGTTTCAAAAGTGCCCTATGCAATCCTAAACAAAGTCAATGGAAACCATGCAGACACACAGAATGGCTGCATCCAAATTCAAAGCAATTTTGGCTTTCTCTGGGATCTGAAATTAACTAAAAATGGTTTTCCCCTGTAGCTTCAAGGATTAGGCTCTACAATTTTAATTCGGGAAGTAGATTCTTTGGATGTAAGCATGAAACAGATCGCTTTAATAATGAGAACCATCATCAATATTCTCAAATTCTACTGAAGTCTATTTTCAGTGAAGCTGAATTTGTAAAAAATCCAGACAGAAATATCAAACTGCTATTGTCTTTTATCACATGAATTTTCGGGGACTGCTTATCATGATGCCTTGCTAAAAAACTGAACGTTTTACAAAGTTACTGCATTTGCCTTCATTACATGTGGTAGTAATTCTAACTAAATAAATAACTCAATCATTATAGCACTGATTTGCAAACTTTGGGCAATATCCAAGCACCAGCTCTGAAAGTCTCCTAATGATCATCATACAAGTTGTAAAACAATTCTTGTTTAATGAAGAACACTATGTAAAAGCAGCTTTGCAGATATATATAATTGTTTTTTTCTTTTCATTTCACCCTACGGAATCTCCTCAAAGAATGAGTTCACAAGCACTAGACACTGGGAATAAAATATTAAATAGTTCATGACCAAGAATTTTCAAACAATATTAGGAACACCCATGACACTAAAATTAGATTACTTAATAACTAGTCTCTATAAAGTTTACGTAGTTAATTTGTGAAGATACTCTTCATAACACATAATTAATAGAAGAATAGCAACAAAAATGGCAGAGCACTATATACTATAACAAAATAATGACAAATAATCCCCAAAACCACAGTCCAAAACAAAAATAGCCCTTGCTAAGTTTTTACTGTTTGCATTTTTGAAATAGTCATTTTACTACTCCTAAACTTTAGAAAAAATGCAGTATCAAGAAGGCTGTCCATTTAATAAAGATCAATATTAGTATGTCCTTGACATGTCAAAGAAGTCTCCACTGAGAAGCTGTCATACACCACCTGCTTCTCTACTAAAAATCTCTCAGGAATATAAACCCAGAAATCATTTAGGGTGCTAATATATAAAAAAGTTCCTTAGAATGAAGAAAAGACCATTAATAGTACTATCCCAACCCCTAGCAGAGTTCATGGGAGTGATGTTATCACACAACAGAAGGATCATTCCAGGAGTTGCCTAAAGCCCCTTTTCAGCAGGGCTAGGCTGGAAGACCTGCTATGGATTGGGGTACTACATCCAGATCTAAGTGCCCTAAAAGCAGCACAACACCTGCAAACCTTTGAATTGCCACCAAACACACAGAACTCCCAACAAATAAAACACCAAAACCTCCATATGTTTGCCCTAAATTTTACTGGTGAACTCTGTATCTAAAAGGCTTGTCACAGTTTACTTGTTCTTCCAACAAGTCCCCAGTATGGTCTGTCAGCCCAGCAAACTACACCTCTGCCTTAATTTTAAGCTCAGACCCACATTTATGCTTGGGACAGACAGAAATATCAACTGTGATTGTCTTCATCACATCAGTCTTCAGGGACTGCTTATCATGATGCCTTGCTAAAAAGCTGAAATTTTTGCTAAGTTCCTTTTCCCCAGGAAGTGCCAAACAGACACAACAGCTCTAAGAGAGTTAAGATAATGGTAATACCATGGTTTACGCTGCAGATTCATCAGGAAAAAGGAGAACCATGGGCAGACCTGCACCTTTCACCAGGTAGCCATTAACTGGATTTATCTGTACTGAAGAGCCAGGCTAACTCTTCACTCACTGACAACCATTACCAAGGCAGAGGTGGCAGATGCCCCATTCCTGCAAACACTGAAGGGCATGATGGGGCAAAGAAGCTGGCACTGAAACTAGAAGGATGGCCAAGAAGCTGGCATTGAAACTAAGATATGAGCTGCCAAAGGTGGTAACCTCTTTAGCAAGAGGCTGGATCTCTGGGGGTAACATAAATCACAGCCTTGTGTTTACAGTTAATGTCCATTTCAGGGAGGAGAAAGGTAACACAGAAAATAAACACAGCTGCACTCCCTCCTATAGTGCCATGGCTGCAGTTTTGAATGATAAATAAGGCTCCTTACACTCCAACAGAAGCTCTGTCCTTCTTCCAAGAAGGTACTACAGAAAAGAATAAAACTAGCTAAAATAGTAGCTTGTAGCTATGAATGTGCTTTCGCCATCCCAGGTAACACAAAGATTAATTTTTACAGGCAAAAGGTGCAAAGTCAAGCCAAGGTACTCCAACACTCATTTGCTGTCTCCAGCCTGCTCAGGTAGATCCTTCCAGTGTATTCTGACAACTACCTGAATATTCACTTCCAGCTGAGTTTAGCAGAGTTTCCTGCTTTCACCTAACAAAGAAACACTTTAAAGTCATTAAAAACACTTATACAAACTGGCAATCATAGTAAAAGCAATGAAACCCTCCCTCTGCTGAAAATAGGCATCAAATGAGGTTTCTGTGTTCTTGTGAATATGAAACTGTTGGGGTTTCCCCATTTAAAGCTGTTGTGTCTATTTTCCTTGGAAAAGGAAAGCAGCTTTGCTGGACATAGCAAAAAACACAATCTCATCTTGCATAATGCCAGATATTGAATCACTTTTAGACTGACCAGCAGTGGAGACTTCAGCACTGAACTAGAAAACATAACGCACCTAAACGTTTCATTAAACTCCTTCTGCAAGAACTCCAGTTCCTGATGTGAGGTTTTAGTTACTTGGATTTATTTTTTTCTGCAAAGGATTGTTGATTTTACCACTAACCAAAGTCAAACATCCCCAGGCTTCAGGATGAGCAGAAATACTTTGTCTCTTGGACGGCAACTTACTGATTCATATTTTACAAACAGAAACTCTAATCTTTAAATAGTGGCTTCAATCCCAGCTTTCAGAAGTGCATCAGACAAAAGAGCGTTCGATGCAATGCACAGCATGTCCCAGTGTCTCCTGCAGGCACAGGTAGCCTTCTCTGTCATTCTGAAGCACTGCCTCTGCCATAAAGGAGCCTGAGCCCTGTCAGATTTCTCTCTTACACCAACTGCCTGAGCATGACTCTGGCTGGAAAGAACAGATGACTAGAGGTGACGGACAGGGAGGAGTGGGACAGTAATTCTGGCATGAGAAGAAAAGCTGCAACAACAAAAAGGGACAACAAAATGGGAAGTACAGACTTCCTGTAGGACAGAGAGGACAACAAAATGATAGATAGACTAGCCCAAGATATAAGCACAGAATAAAAGCAAGTGACCCAAAATAACTGATGGGTATTGAAAAGGAAAACAACACCAGTCTCTGTGAACTGAGGGACGTTTAGCTGCAACAATCTTCTTTTTTTGTCAAGACAATACCTACCATTCCTAACTGCATCTCCTCCAAATGTGTGCACAGCTGTGAAACTGTGCAAAGAAACTTTCTGCACAGCTCTGTTGTGCTGGCATGTCTCCTAAAACCCACAGGAGATGCCAGTGTTACACCTTCTGTCCTAGCTCACACTCTCCTCCCTCAACACTTGGCTCTGCACCCCACTGGGGGCACACACACCTTCCCACCACATCCATGCACTACATGCTAATGGCCTAAAAATCTCTGCTTTGAAAAAAAGGTCTTAAGCCAAACCATGAAATACCTAGCTACAGAAAAGCAAAATTAAATCTCAACAAAACCAAATTGAGATTGGCAATTTAAAATAAATAATATCAAAATACATCCCTGTGCTTCCCAGCACTTTATTAATAGCTATCTACTTTTTGGCTTTTTGATTCTGTCAAGTTTAGAAAAGAAGAGAGAAAGGGAAGGAGCTAGAAAAAGAGAGGGGAGCGTTGGTTGAAGGAAAGAAGATCATGTTTCAACAAGGCACCTTTAAATTCCTATAAAATGCTGCCTCTGAGCAAGCTTAACCTGTTTGTTGATAGATAATAGCATGTAATACTGTAGGCTCCATTCAGTCTTTTCCAATGTCTGGGCCGTCTGCCACTGAGTTATTTAATTATAACACACAGAAAATTACTTAGGCAGAGCTATCTATATTTGAATAAAGTCCTCCTACCTACTTGTACAAAACCATTAGGTAATAGGTCTCAATCTTATATAAAATTCCCCAGGTAGTACCCATGATCCAGTTTCAGCAGTAGGAAAAGCTGAGGCTGTTCGTATTTTTAGCAAGTACATTAAATAAGCCAGGATATTGCAAAAGCACCTCGACATGATGCTGGGAAGTACCCAGCAGCAATCAGCCATCCTTTCCCATTTGGACCATTGATAACATGGATCATGACCTGATTACAGTAACACTGGTGAGGATAAAGACAAAGTGACACGGATTTTTCTAAGCACAGGAGACCAACGGCTTTTCACCAGTTATCAGAAACAAATAAAACACAAAAAACCAAACCCCACAAAGAAACAAACAAAAAAGACCCTTATACAGCTGCATCATGGCAATGGCCAGTACTTCAAGTTTTATCCAGGGGTTAACCAAGAGAACTTCCTGGTGTTGTGGCAGTGGGAGAGGCAGAGACACTGGAGCCAAGACGAGTAGGCAGGGGGAGAGAAGAAATCAGAGAAACTCAAGCTGAGACAATATTAAAGTTGTATTGCAATGCTACAGTCTTGAAGAAATACATTCAGTGCCCAGCTCCTTGTAGTAACATGTTCACATGATGAAAACCAATGTGATTTCCATCCAAATCACACCCCTCAGCAGCCAGTCTCATGGGAGAGAAGGAACTGAATTACATCTCTGGTTTAGATCTTCTTTCCCATTTAGCCAGTTCCTTCAGGATGGTGATAAAACTATTGAAGGGACAGAATAAATGAAGTCACATTAATACTGCCCTATGTCTTAATTGTATTCAGTATGTAATGAAAGCATGGAAAGCCTAGGGGATCGGCATGAAATTTTCAATTCAATTAAAAAGAAACAAATTTGGTAGTAGGGTGTTGTTTGTAATTCTATCCTTCTGATGACAAGAAGCCAACAATTCTCTTCCAGAAGCACCACGTCACAACTAATGCTTGGAACGGTAACAGCCTGCACTAGCAATCTAAAGAGTGCAGCTAAAATCCGGGGATACACATTACACACAGACATGCCAGCCCCAGCAGTGAGAAATCATCAACAGCAAGAAAAGAAATACCAGGAAAGATGATGTTTACAGAGCAAACTACACTTGGAAAGTGTTTGAGTTCAAAATAAAGTTTAAGTAACATGCTGAGAAATTAATTTCTTACCTTTTATCTACTACCTACATCTCTTACTGCAAGGTAGTAGTATGATAGTGTAATACCCATACTATTACCTAACATTTCTATGGTGAGAGGACCCCAGTATCAGACTGGCATTGTATTTAAAGTGAGCACTCTCTCCATTTCTGGCAGTCACAACTACCTGTGCCCATCTTCCAGTGGGAAGGGTCCACTGGGTATTCCACCAGCCAGAACTCTGCAGTATTAACCATCCCTCATCTCCAATCCTTACTGCCTGTCCCAACACATTTTTTCCTTTTGATACTTATCTACTGTTGCTTTTCATGTGAACAAAGCTGTTAACGGCAAAAGGGAATATTTTAATTAATACAGATTTTTCTTTTTATTTTTCCATCTCTCCCCAGCAATCTTAAGCGTGTTTCTACTGCCTCTGACAAGAACACAGAGACCTCCAAAACTTAAAGGCACACAAACCTGTTCTGTACTCACAGGCCATTCTGGAGTAACAGAAAGCCTATGAGACATGACATCCTTTACAAGCATGCTTCATTTTCCAATTCTTCCAGAAGTGGGAAAACACTCTTACAAGAAAGAAAATATCCAAATATTTGAAGCCTCAGTCAGTACCTGCAGCGAGGCTAAGTAAGACACAGGTAGCATTCCCTCCCAGCAAACCCACTCGCCATTTCCTAAGTACCTGTGCTATCTCACTAATGAGCACCGGGTCTTATCACCTGTTGTTTGCATTGCAGGAGAAGCTGAGGGCCCTGCTCAACACGTCAGTGGACTGGTGCTGTACAAATACACAGCTGGAGACACTCCTCACCTACAGGGGTTTGCTGCCCAAATGCACTGAACAAACAGCAGGGCAAGGAATACAAGTGTGCACAGCTACCTGAAGTAAGCTACAAAAAAAGTCACCTACAGAGCCTGAAGCCCCCTCCAGGTGACCAAGGCTGCTCCCGTGTTCTATGCCCAGCTACCACCTATCATGACCTTTCCAAAACAAATTAATGACCTTTTTTCCCCTGCCCCTTTTGCTTGTCTAACAGGAAAACAGGACAGGAGATTGTTCTGACAATTTCTTGTTGGCTAGATACGTAGGCTCTCTCCATTTGGTAGCAGCAGAAAGAAATTACGCTCTGACTTATATGCAACGTTTCCATTCACTTTTCTGTGGCTCTAACTGGAAACTAAGTGACAGCACTTGACCTGACTTCTCATAATAATCAAACTTCAGAAATAATAAAACCTTTTCAAAATAATCAAACTTTGGAAATAATCAAACTTCAGACCACCTACCACCCCTGGCTATTACAAAGATTTTGATTATCATAAATTTTAGTAAATAGTGGTACACAGAACCCTTTAAAAAAATTTAAAAAGCAGCATTTACATCCTGTAGATTTCAGTAAGCTTTTAGCATTTTGCTGAAGCAGGACCTGCAACTTGTTCACTGGCAGCAACTGAAAACCTGCAAAACTTCAGGCAGGCCTGTTCCTGCAAGACAAGTAACATGTCCCTCTTTCTCCCTCCGTATCTCTAAGTTATTTCTCCTGCCTCCTCCTTCCCGTGTCACATCAACCTGTTGTTGGCTTTTTTCCTTCCACCATGGTGTTTTAGCTTTCTTTCAGACACAGTAACTAGCTCTAATGTACCCTATTCATGTGCCAGTCAAGCCATCATCAAGATCTTGGCGAGAACAATACCTGCACGCAAAGCCCTATTCTGAACTGGTATTTGAGTCACTGCGGGCCAGCCATTAAGCAATCACACATACAGTTAATGGCTCTTGTTGACACATGGTAGGGAATTAACCTAGAAAAAAATTCCACTGCATTATTATGAAAGTGATCCCGTCCCGGAATAGGAATATAGTGCAAGTTAACATGATCATCAGTTAATTTTTAAGAGACACACTTTGAGAGCAGATTACAGCCTAAAGGAAGGGCTTATTCTAAACTGGTGGAGGGAACAAAATGTCTTTCAGTGCAGGAGTATTTCTTTTATACAGAGATTTACACAGTTAGAGATGATTTACAGCAGAGAGTAAAATGATGTATTGTTCACAGTTTCATAATTATTTACTCTAAGGAATACAGTAATGACAGGGAATTGAGTACAGAAAAAATCAAACCATGTGACAGGCACACTAATCCAGCAATCTGAGAGCAAATCTGCACCAAGGTACTCCTCCTGTAGCTATGAGTATTCATCACAAAATGTGAATAACCAGTGAGACCACAAAGAGGTCCAGGGACAAACGCAGGTGGGAACTCACATCATGCATATCCCTGATCTGGAACCAATTTGCATGTCCTGCTATCAGCAAAACTCCTGACAGGAAAGCTTTCAGCATGGTTACACACAGCTACCCTCCGACTCGAGACCTTTTAAGAATAAGTTATACGAAGTAAGATCATCTTAGCTCAAAAAATATGCATCTAAAAACCATAAAATAAGATTTTTGGGAAGACTTGACATTATTTGTAATTGCCAGTAAAGGAAAGCAGAAATATTTCTATTTCTTTTAACCCATAAGTCTCCACACATAGGGAAGAGGGGAATCCAGCAACAGGTTACACACTTAAGAATTCAACCAACTGTATATTTTTGTGCCTTTTTTTTTTTTTTTGTAATCAGATGGTGTTAGCTGCCTTTTATGGAGCAGGCGACTCCCATGGTAGTAGGAGAGGAAAGTACTGAAGAAGACACTAAGAAGAAATGTCACATGTAGCTCATGCCTGTAATAAAATCAACAACAGAAAACCTAAAGGAGTTTTATGGAAGGGTATTTGTTATGTTGTAAGTAAATAAAGTTTAACACTACACCAGCAACTAAGTTAAAACAGGGTAGCCTTGCCAGTTGCATCAACTGTCCTTACCATAATGGAATCACCAGTCACTGAGGTTAACTAGGTCATTTTTCAACAATGCCATCTGGTTTGTCTTTATTGAGTTGTCAGTACCAGGTTTAATCCATATCTGTGTCTGAAGTTAAAACGTACTGCAAAACTCGACACCAACACTTCCCACACGACCCAGCCACAGTTGTGTTCATCAGCGCTGAGCAAGTTCTGGAGCCCTTTTCCCTTATCACGGCCCTCCACGAACACGAGGGCAGTATGTAACCAAACCAGTTCCATGAGATCTGGGTCCGTCTGTCTGTCCCGCCCCCGAGTCTCAGGTTTCTGCTGCACAACCCCCAGCAGCCACCAGGCACGTTTCACTGCAGGATCAGCTCCAAGGGCAATGCCGTAAACCCCAACCCGCCCTAGCAGGAGCGTGGGGAGTCACGCTCACCCTTTGGACTCTAAGGACACCGCAGCCCTCTCCACCTAGCAACGCTAAACAACAAATGCCTCACACCATAAATCCCAGCCAGCTCCAGCGCCTTGCCTTGCTCCAGCAGAGAGAGATCTCCTGGGTTTACACAGGTTCCTTTCCTTCCCAATTCTTGAGTCCAAAGGAGAACACTTCTGCATCTCTGCGAGGTAGGAGAAGGCTAAAGCTACCCGTGTTCCTGAGCTGTGATACCAATTCACACATATATTCATCTAAAAACCTTCTGTTGCAGCTTCACTCTGTGTGGTTTTGCTCTGCTGCAAAAAGAGAACATAAACAGCTATAAATCCAATTTCATAGAAGTGCCAACTTTAGTAACTATAAGTCCTTTGAATTTTATTCATTTTTTTCCTGGTTTATTTTGGTGTTCTAGTCTGTCCCACCCAATGTTTTGAAAGCAAACAGAGCCTCAAAAGTCTGGGTGAGAGACCTACATTTTTAGAAGGCTAAAACCAAAAAAACAGCAAAACAAAACTGGTGTATGAACACAGTCACTGATACAATGATGCCAGATGACAAAATTTAAATGTTAGTCCAAGCCTATCTACAACAGCTTTAGCATTTAAGCATTTTTTTTCAATCACATATAACACGTAACTTGGATGTAACTAAAAACTATTTCTGGCAAAAAGCACTCAAAATATCTATACTGTGGGAAAACTAAAAGCACATAGTAGAACTTCCTAGTGCCAAAATAGACTTCATGGCAGCACCTGGAAGGACCTTTTTAGAACCAAACATGCTTATATGTAGTAATTTTCAAGGTATCTTAAATAAAATGATGAAAACCAACCAATTTTGCTAAGATGTAAAACTTAAATTGTGAACATTTTTGGTCATCAACTACTGCATAGCATTTTAACATAAGAGTAATTTTTACTTTTTGACATTTGAAGGATTAAAGTCTGCCTGAAGTTTCCCATGTGGCTGAGTTCATGGGTGCTAACACACACCCTGTGTTTCTCTCAGGAAACTGTGCCTTGAACAAATGGCAAAGCTGCTGCCTATTGACAAGGAGTGGAGCTGAATACAAGAACCCAAACAGCCTCAGCAGCCTTCCTGCTCTGTCCAGTTATGATGGTTTCAGCTACATTTCTCTTCCTGATTGGAGATTTATGTCCAAGTTCCTTATAGATACACATGAAGACATGGGTTAAGCATCCACCTTAGCTTCCAGTGAAGCTTAGACATGAATTAAAATGAAAGCTGCCCAAATCATCTGCCAGGACACTCTTAGAGAAGAGCCACAGGGTCCCCTCCTATTTCAATAGTATAGGACTGAACAAGGGACATCAAGGGAGTCCTCAAACCCCATTTTATTTCTTTTCACACAGAGTGCTAGGAATCATCTTGTTATTATCCCATTTCTCACACAGCTAATTATTTCATTTCAAGAAGCCAAATGCACGTATGCTTTTTGCCTCATGAAAAAACACACAACTCTTGCTGGTTCCTTCCCTGAGAGCCAGGCTGCCTGCCCATTCCCTCGGCCCCAGCAGAGTCACTTCAGCATGGCTGGCACACATCTCTCCTTCTCAGGAGTCTGCAGAGCACAGCCCCACAACTCAAAACACCCCACAAATGCCAAGTGCCTCCAAGTCACATCCTCTGAGGATTCTCTGAGCCTCAGACAAAGCTGCCTGCACTGGGCTAAGCTCATGGGGGCACAACTCACTTCAGAACTTCACTCCATGTGGGTGAGCAACACAACAGGATGCAGCAGCAGCAGCAGTCCCATCTGTGGCTAACAGGCCATGCCACACACACACAAAAAAAAAATCTATAAAGGAAAAAATTCAGTCTGGCTAAAGAGAAACCAAAGGAAAGCATCAAAACTCCTCTTCATTCACCAAGAGACGAAGGGGGAATGTACTCAGCATTTCCTCTTCCAAAGGTCTGAAGACAAAAGGCAGACTCTCACCTGCAGCAGAAAGCCACACAAATTGAGGAGCATCACCTTTGCCCCCATGTTTAATACTGTTATTGTTGATAAAAACGAGAGCAAGCTCCTGGTACTAAAGTGATTTCAGCTTTTATTATAAGAAAAAGAATAGCCTAAAGCAAGGGGGTCCGGGCCGAGCAGGAGCGCTCCTGTCGAGGATGGACGGTCCTGATGGAGCAGCACGGATTCAGTGGGTCAGAAGCCCCCTTTTTGTCCTGTATTTTGTCCCTCTGGATTGGTTTCTTTTCGGATCCTTCATCTGCATGAAGGTTTAAGGCGCTCAATTGGCCATTACAGTTCTATGCAGGCTGGCTCCTTTCCCCTGGGGGTGCTGCACTTTCCTGAGGTGTGCTATGGTACCTTGAGTACCACATTTCTTATAACTACCCTTTTAATCCCTTTTACAATATAATAACCAAACCAACGGTACATGCTTAACTATCTAGCAACTACTTTACAACAGTTTCTAACCTATTTTTAACAATTGTGCACGATGCCTAAATGCAGAGAGGCCTCCAAAGCGGCACAGGCTCAAGCAGTGACAGGCCAAGGAGGAGCCAACACGGCAAGAAGTCTGCTGTGTAACAAAAGCACATCAGCTCTGACTGAGACATTGGCCCTTGCTCTAAAACTGTCCCTAACTGGAGGGGACTTGTCCAGAATCCCAGCAGTCAGAGAACCTGCTTCTTAGTCCACTGAGCCTCTTTACACGTTTAAACTACAACCACTGAAACAAAGGAAATTTGCAGGGAAAAGAAGACGTTTTTAATTATAAAAGAAAGACCAAGCAATAGTGATGTGGGAGAAGGGGTGACAAGTTTCAGAAGTTTCAGGCACAGACACTTTCTGGGTCCTGAATGGTGTGCTTTGCTGTTGTAGGGCTTGCCACTAACCTGCAGTGGTTGTCCCTCTATCATTACTGCGTACCGAGGAGCCAGCACAGCTTGGGCTGGCAAGCCATAAGAGAGTTAAATGCACACTGTACACCAATTAGAAAAACTCTACAGTTCAAATCAGCTGCAATTTCAAGGTAAAAAAAGAAAATAAGAGGAAAAAAGTAAATTAAAAAACCCTCACTCATTCACACACTCACAGAAAAAGCTGAGTACACTGTTAGCATGGGGAATCCAGTCCCTCACACGTTCCCATTCCCTGCCAGCATATTCACAGTAGTTTTCAATAAACATCTACACAAGTCACTGGAAGGCAAAAAAAAGATCTGTTTTCTTTAGTACAATTACACAAAAATAACTGTCATCACAACCATCCTTGCGGTAGAAGAGTCCATATTTGCCTGCAGTGAAATCCGTCTGCAGCTGCCCTGTGGAAAAGACAGCCAATAATTGGCTTCTTTCACCTCTGTTAACCATGAACAAAAGTGTCATTCAGCTCGCAAAAGGATAGAAGGCACCAATGGATGGTCAGCTCTCTGAGCCAATGGGCTGGAATAACAATAACCCTGTAGCATTTTCTTTTTCCTTTTGTTTAGTCTTTCAAAGCCCTTAATTAAGTCCCTCACAAAGCACCCCTACAGGCTTCTTTCAATGAGGCATTACACGCCTGTTTTCTTGTATTGAAAGAAGAAAAGTAACAGGGATTTCTGAAACACATTAAGCAGTACACACAATTTCCACGTATTCACAACTGAAATACTGTTACATTTGAGCTTTTAAATATTACCATCAATAACAAGAACTTCAAGCTTACTCTGCTCACTCCCTGCTAATACAGGTAGTCAGAAACCCAGCCTATCTGCAACAGCTCGCTCAAAGCCATCACCAGACAGCAGCTCCCGAAATGAAAGCATGTGGAAAAGGCACGCTGATGAAACATCCCTGGGCGTCCCGAGGCACACAGCTGAGAAAGGACCGAGAACTGCTGACACTGCACATGACACATCTGCGTGCTCTGAAAATACAGCTGTGCTCAAGGCCCAAGTGTAAACCCTGCTATCTAACTGGCCTCTCGTACAATTAAATATCTGCTTGCTTCATTATTTAAAATAATAAAGAATCTGTACTCACTATTTAGGACCAAACTGATGTCATACTGATGGTTGTGTATTAAACAGGACATTTGAAGATTATATCTGCTTTTCAGCAGCACAGGCAGATTGTTTGACAGAAATGCTATAGAAACTTGAAATATTTGAGCTACAAACACGAAACAAAACAGTTTTAAGAAAACACCATTGAAATATCATCCTCACAGATGCAGGCTGGTTGGAGGAGACCAAGTCTCCTTCTCCTAATCCCTTCCCACTCCAAACCAGCCAAAGCAGCAGACTAACGTGGCCACTGTTTTTTGGGAGGCATCCAGTGCACGTGGTGAAGGGCTCAGGGGTGGGTAAGGAGTACCAGGTACAAGCACCACTTGAAGCCATCACTTGCCCAACGATGGTCCAGGCCTTCCAGCTGCTGCTGCCTCACTCCATTATCCTGTAAATGCCCTTGTCCTGTGAATACAAGCAGCTTCCCCCTGTGGGAGACTGGCCCAGCCAGTCCAGCCAAAAGCTACCAGAATCATCACCAGAGGATATTTTTCACATTAAAGAACCACAGGCTGAGGCTCTGGTAATCTCTAAAGCACCTCCTCCCCGAGAGAAAACTGGAATAGCCTTTTTGTGATTGACATGAAGAACAGAAAAAGCCATTTTTATTACAAACACCAATCTGAGTGAATGCAAAAAGTGATGTTTTAAAATCCCCTCTACACCACCTACGGATCAGGCAGGCACTATTTAACAAGCACAAGCACCACTATAAAGAAAACTATAAAGAAATATATTGCTATAAAGAAAACTGTGTCCAGGCAAAACCTGGGATTGTTCAGCTTGGAAAAGAGAAGGCTTTGGGGTGACCTAACTGCAGCCTCCAGTACCTGAAGGGAGCCTAGAACAGCAAGGGATAAAGACTATTCACAAGAGCATGGCGTGGCAGAAGCGTGGTGAATGGGATCAAAGGGAAAGCAGCAGGCTCACATCAGATATCAGGAAGGCATTCATTACTGTGCGAGTGGTGAGACTGAACCAGCTGCCCACAGAAGCTGTGCGTGCCCCGTGCCTGGGACATCCCTTGCTCAGGCCAGGTTGGATGGGAGTCTGACGTGGTCTAGTGGAAGGTGTGCCTGCCCATGGCAGGGGAGTTGGAACTAGGTGATCTTTGGTCCTTTCCAACCCAAACCATTCTATGATTTTATGAAAATCCAACTGGGTACAAATCAACATGGACTTTTCTATTATTTTTAAAATAATAAAAACTCTTTTTGTGTTTTTTTTTTTTTAAATACATCAGAGAGTCAGCTGCTGGTAACTCTGTTCACGTAATCAAAGAAGCAACTTTCCTTTCAGCAATGGTCATCTAATGGTACTCAGTGATTTTGCTTTTCAAAGATAAGATGGTCTACTTGGGTATTATACACCAAAATCTCCTTCTAATCTTACCTTAGACCACTGAAATAAGGCCACAACAAATAATACCTGATGACCACCTGTCCTAAATGGCGTGCCTGTTTCCTCCTCCTACAAGAAAATATGATGTAACTATACAAAAAAAATAAGAGGAAAAACCCACAGCAATGTCTGCATGGCTTGGTTTGAAGGCCTAAGTCCAAGCATATATTTTTGGAAAGCCTATTCACAGGCCTTTATCAGAATGTCTCGTATCCCTGACCTCAGCAGAGTTCAACACTGATAAAGGACTAACTGCACTCAAATTCTGTTACACTATTGACAATTTCTATGATTATTTACCACAGCAGCTCAGGAGGAACTCTTCCCTAGCAGCAAAGAGCAAGAGAAGTAATTTACATTCTAAAACCAAGCATGAAAGCTCATCCTAAGTGCATCCAATGCATCAGCAACAATCAATTTGCATCAAGCTGATAAAAATACTGCTAGAATATCTGGTAAAACTGCAATATAGCGTGAGAATATGCCATTGCAATGTAATGTAGAAAAGCATAACAAGACCCTGTCCACCCAAGGCCCACACTTGGCCTCTCGCTAGCTGCACGGCTCAATGTCTAATCTGCTGTTGTCAAAAAACAAACACCTCCCCCAACCAAACAACAACAAAAACCAACAAAAACCCTCCAACAAACCAAAACAAAAACAACCACCCAAACCAAGCAAACATGGCCATAGACTAAAACACAGAAAGTCTCACTGAGGTAGCAACACGAGGAAGTCCTTCTCTACATTGAGGGTGGCAGAGCACTACAAGAGGCTGCCCAGGGGAGTCACTGGGTCTCCCTCTGGGGACATCCAAACCCCACCTGGACACACACCTGTGCCACCTGCTCCAGGTGACCCTGCCTTGGCCAGGGGGGTTAGCCTGGATCATCTCCAGAGCTCCTTCCAAACATAACAATTCTGTGAAAAGAAATGAAACCAAACAAACGCCCCAAAACCGCTCAGACATCAGAGGCACTCACAAACATGACTGTTGGTTAGGAATTGCACCCCAAACTGGATAGTTGTGCTAACCAAACTTAGCAGGACACTCAGCTCTGGACTTCTGCATTCTGCCCTAACACGAATAAAATTAGTAATATTTACTATTGCTGACACAACAATATAAGCCAATAAAAAACTTAGTGTCTTTACTAATTTTTAAGGAAAATGTATACAAACATATGAAATGGTTCACAGAACCCTCTACCAAAAAGAACAGATAGCCCTCACTTGCAATTATAAAAAAGAGGTCAAAGAAGCTCTCATTGCTAGTTATTTTCTTCAAAAGGTTATCTCTTCAGTTTAACTTTGTTCTTAGCATTTAAATGACTACACTTATTTAAAACCAATCAGATTTTAATCACTAAGCTGTCAAGAAAAAAACAGCTTACTTAATGCAAACAGAACATTTCAAGTATTCACATGAAAAACAAAGACCTACCACACGGACTAGCTGGTCCACACTCCTTGCAACAGAGATTAAGGCTTGTCAACTTTGATCATGTACATAGAATCAATTTTTACACAAACACACCTAATTCATGTGTGAGTGAAAAGAAGCAACCCACAGAAGGCAAAACCTGCATGTATTTCCAGCTTGTTTATAGACAGAAACAGTATGTGCATTTTCCCAGCAATATGCATTTTACAGATGAACTCCAACAAACAAACTTGGCTTATGAACATCTGTCTTCTTGGTTATCTCCACAGGACAAACATGGGCATCTTTTCACATCATCACAGCTATTCCACAGGCAAGGAAGTACACCCCAGCTCTTACCTAACTAAAGACCACTGACCAATGTAAATTCACACAGAAACAACTAAAATCGATACAAGGTAGACAAAACGCATCCTTGCTAAGCTCCCTTAATAACATGATCTGGTTTGTCTTGCTCTTGCTTATTTTGAAGAAGTCTGGTTCCTCCTACCTTGAAAGACTCAATTTTACTGGCTCAGTAAACCAAGGCCAGTAAAACTTGCCACACAGCTTGAAACCTGCTCCTAACACAGACACCTTTAAGCTATTGACACCCTGTTTCCTCATTACCAATTTAATAATTTGCTTCCATTAACACACCCATTTTTTCCAATTTATCACCAGCAAAACTATGAAGATAACATTTAAAAAAATAAACACCCTGAAAGTTCACAGAGTGAAAAGATCTCTATTGAAACTGGCAAACTATTTTTAATGCAACAAATTAAATTATGCTCTGCAAATATTTGTCAGATGACACAATAAATAACAATCTATCTTATATTCACTACCCAATCTAAAAAGTGTAGAGCAGATGCAGTGATTTATTTTAATTTTTAGTTGAGGGACAAGTAATCAGATTAGAGATTTAAGAGACTACCTTAGGGGAAAAGGTGAGGAAATGGGCAAAACGTGATCACTATTTGTGTTTTTCAGCAAACACAAAGAATGAAGAAGGCAATTTTATTTTAAAAGATCCATAGCTTTGTCAAGTTAAAACAGTTTCTTTTTTCCACATACAAAAAGATAGTCAACTTCACAAATATTTACTGCCATTAACAGTAGAGTTAAATGATTATTCCATCTTAATAAGAACACTAAATATTCAAAGGTTCAAGACAAATGGAACCTTTTCCTGCTTTTCATTATATTTACCACAAAATAGTTAGATATAAGGACTATTTATGGTAAACATAGTAGAGTGAAGCAACCATCCCTTACATATCAGACTGTATTTTGTACAGCATATAGATTAATTAATGAAACAGCTTTCAGAAGTAATTCTGTACCACCCAGCTCAAGAAATTCTCTACCTACCACTGAATTAAAACAAAAATGGTTTTGACAAAGAATGTATGCACTTTGTCCCTGCTGGTCTTTACTATCTATATTTTCTTTTCTTTCATCCGTACTTTGTATTAAGAAGTTCATCATGGAAGGCAAACAGGAGGATATAATCCTGAGAAATTTCCACAAGATTAAATATGTATTTCTTTGCTACCACAGGAGCAATCTGTCTGGCAGCATTGCATCACATTCATCTCATAAATACATTTGAATACTATATGGCTAAACAGCTGCCAGTAGAAAGCAATGGCTGAATGAATGGATGTTATTAGGTAACTTGAATGTCTTTGTACCTGCAAGTAGAGTATTGAAGGGCAGAGTGAACTGGTGCTTTCCTGATGAACTCACAGGGCCTATAGCTCAGGGAGAAATGTTTAGAGCTCGCTTATTCAGTACATCTAGTTGTTTACTTTCTGCACATGAAGCTTAACATGCTATTTAAAAGGTATAATTTATGTTTCCAAGACAGCTCCAGGCACTGCCTTGTTTGGAGTTGCTTACCAAGCAACTATCTTTCTCCAAACAAACTTATGTGCAGAAGGGTAAAGGGCAGTAAAGGTATTATTGGAAGGAAATCTCTCCCTAGGCCAGAAAAGAATAACTAAACTTGTGTATGTTAAATCCCGTGGGGAACTGGACACTGAAATAGTTGAGTGTAAGTGATAGTAAGACAATCTATCTACAATCTTCTTGAAAAGAAATTAAGGCAGGGATAATATAAAGTGGGATTGTGTAGGCAACACAAAGGCAACATTCCCAAACTTCATTCACAGTTCTTTGCATAAACGTTCACATTTTCCCTTACACACACACACACTCCCCACAGCAGAAAAAACCTACAGTAACCCATTAATTAAATGAGTGTGCTGAAACCTAAAGCAGTTAAACTGCATTCTGCAATCCTGGATTCAACACAGTTTACTTATTGCTCATTAATCTCTCCACAGATGTTATCTCTGTAACAGCAAAAAAAAACTTAAAATATGACCAAGATTTTCAATGTTTCAGATGCCGCTTGTGCTTCATTCACCACCTTGTCTAAACGCATGCACCATATGGCAATAAGTGTGCTGAGTTTCCAGCCCAGTCCTTCCCCAAAAGCCTTGGGCTACTCTGTGAAAAATGAATGAAAGCTATTTGCAGTGAAAAGCTGCTAAAGAAGAGCTGCAATAGAATCTGCTCCTTCCAAGGAGTTGCACAGCTGGTGAAAGAGCCTTCCCAAGGCATCTGCAGTACACTGCTGCTGCTGAGAGGATGGCAGCACAAAAACAGGGCCTGTTTGTGCTTTCACCTGCACATGCAGTGAGGCTCTGCTGAGGCTTCTTGGGTGATCTGCACATATTCTCTGAAATTATACCATGGGTTAACTGCTTTTAAAATACAAGGCAAATAGGGAGCAATATCCTGTATTTCGAGCACCCTGTACACTTCAGAGACACATAAACCAAAGGGTGACTATTTCACAGAGACAGGTTAAGAAGCAATCCCATTTAAGGCTACACTTGTATGTTTGAGCTCCCAAAGGAGTTAAATGACATCTATAACATGGACAGATCTTAAGGCTTTCCCAACAGTTCTGCAAATATGAACTGTTAAGATATCTGCTGTCAGCCTCAAAAGAAGCATCTGCTAGCACTGCTCTGCTGCAGGAACCTGCCTCCTTTACCAAACTTTAAAATTTTGCAAGTCACTCACTCCAAACTCTTTTAGGAAAGCCCTCAGATTAGGTTGCTAAACCAGATATCCACGGGCTCCTGCAGATTTCCACTGATGTACAGTAGAGCTAAACAGAACTCACCACTACCACACATGAGGAGCATTCTAGTTCAACACAAACATGAGCAGGGCTCAAATCCCAAGGGAGGGTGCTACTACTCAATGGCTTTTCTTTAAATTAGAGATGCAAAAAACTTGTAAGGCTGGAAATGGTCATGTGCAAAACTACCTCTACACTTTGCCTGTTGATTCACACTGAGATTCATAAGTTCTCTTAAGGAACTACTTTTCCATTTGATAGTTCAAGGAAGGCACCAACAAGTAAAACTTATTCAGTACACGGGATGACAGACACTATGTAATTCTTGTTCTGTTTCTCAGTAACAGCACAATGCAACTAATGCATGCTCTTTGGAAAGAAGTGGATTTTTTTGAAAGAGGTACATATATCATAAACACTGTAGAATCCTCAGTTGCTCCAGTACCTCTAAAATGTATCTCTTGATGGGCACTTGCAGGCCAGAGACGAAACACTCCCACTGAATGCCTATTCCCACTAAAGATGCCAAAGGACAAACTGGTGGGAAAGTCAATTTGCACAGTGAAGTGGCCAGCAGTATCAATCCTGACCTTTTCATAAAAAAATAAATCAGACTGGGCACCAAATTCACTGAGGCAAGTTCAATGACAAATGGTACGAGGGACAAATTTTTTCATGTTTACATTATTATTCTGCTATTCTCTGTTCTTGATGGCACTGAACCAACCCAGACCAGGTGATGCACTTTGCCTGAAGGACATAGAGAATATATCTGGTGAGGCAAACACCAAGGGTATTTGAATATTTATCTGATGTTTGTTACAGAATTTCTCCCATTCATGCTTTTAGACAAAAAAAACCCCCAACTTATTTTGTGTAAGTGAAGATACAATCACAGTGCAAGCAGTCCTACTCTTAAATGGGATTTCAGGTATATTATTGTTTTCATGCTAGCCTCTTTTGAATACACAGACTTGTTTTACTGGCGTGGTTACTCAGGAGAGTTGAAGAGTTTTAAGGAGGAAGAACCGGTCTTGCTGCAATGCTGCAAAGTATTCTGCTGAAGAAGTAAACAACTGCCACTTATTATACCAAAAACAAATCCTTGCTTAATCCTCTTGAACATTCGAGATATTGTTAATTTTTGGTCTGAAAACTAGAGACCTGCCTTTGCACTAAGCAGGTTACAGAAAAAGAACATGTAAACAAACTAGTTGAAATTTCTGAGAAAAATGTCAAGCAAGAGCGAGTAAATGCTAAATAAATGACTGACCTGATATTGAAGAGATATAATGCCTCCAGTAAACACTTCGCAATAGTAACACAGAACCAGATTTGCCCTTGCAAAAGACATGGATTTTCTACACCCACCAAGACTCACACTAGGTTCTGTAAAATATTAACAGTTTGGTCAATATTAGCCCATCTACTTCCATTATGGTTTTTTTAAACCCAAATGTTAAAGCCAAGAGCAGTAAAAAATTTCCAAAAGGCAGAAGCCTGTGCAGGCCCAAATCGTTCTCAGAGTAGGACTCTTTACAATGAACCATTTCCCTTCTCTCTGCCCAGCTAATTCCAGGAAGGCCACCAAGACCCCAAGAGGACACCCAGCACAGTGAACATCTCATGTCTCAAGAGAGCAGCTACTCGAGTGAAACTGTAAATAAAGGAGGTGAACAAGATATACGTAGATTGCTGCTGACAATGGCTTTGCAAAATTCCCTTAAAGAACGTGTAACTCAAGCAACCACCTTCCAAACGGTGCAGGGCTCCTGGCAGTAGGTTAAAGGACTCCTAATTTGCAGGAGTAGCTCACAGAACTGCTGAGTGCACTACTACAGGCACGTCCTGGGAAAGGTTTCCCCTAGTTTAAAACAAAAAAAAAAATCAACATATTTCTAGGGCTTCCAACCATGGCACCTGAAAAAGATGGCAACCTCTTCACAGCTTCTACACGCAGGAGTGGAGTGGAGTGAAAGTCAGATGCACCAGTTCTGCCACATGGAGAGCACCATGCGTGTTTCCAGACACAGTGTCCCACTGCACCAGAGAGGGCCTGCACTCCACAGTCACAGGTTTCAGTCTCTTCACTTTTCCAGATGAGCAAACTACATCCACTACTAATCTGGATCAGCATTTAGAAAACAGCAAGGAAACTTCTCCAGTAAGAGATATTTTTAAAATAACATGAGACTAAGTTTAATAAAGGACAGCCAGGATATCCCACCTATCAAACTCTAATAACAAAGAAAGGACTGAGCCTATGCACCCCCGACTCCTTCTGACTGGCAAGGGGCAGCCAGCTTCCCCAAGCTTCCTTTCCTGACCTGCACCATCTCCCCCTCCAGCAACAGGAGCTAACTGTCCTGCTTTCCTGCCACAACCCTAAAGCCCTGAGTGCAGGAAAAACAAATTTTCCCTTTACAGGCTAACACACTGCCACGTCCTGCTTGGACAGCAGGGAACAGGATTTGCATTTTGTGCTCTGAAAGAGGAAGCCATGGGCACAGGAGACACCAAGCCCAGGTACATCCCAGCAGGACCCACATCTGCACTCATGTCTTCTGCATCTGCTGAACACCAAACACAACCCCCCCAGTGCCCAAACGGTTCAGAAAGAAGCACTGCACAGTATCACACCCAAAAGAATGAAACACAGCCACAGTGAGCTGTGCTGCATGGTCCCTGCAATACACTGCATTAGTGCAATGCCAACCCAGCACTGTTCCACATCTGGGCTTCCTGTGCCACCACTGAGCAGTGCCAGGCAAAGCACAAGAGCTTCAGCAAGGGCTGAAGTGCTCGCAGCAAACCTCACCCCTGGGCCCCCTGGCTGTCCAGCCCCACAGAGGGCTCTCCAGGATGGGGTGAAGCAGTCCGTCTGTCCCATGTCAGGGACATGGCTATGGAAGCACAGCCATGCTGCTCTCCCCACTGGGCACTGGGGCAGCCTGTCAATCTGTAACCCTGCACGTGCCAACAAGGGAACAGCAAAACCCCCCAGTTAAACACGTTCGGAGAGCAACCCTACCAAATGTACAATCTGCAGCATTATGAAGCTAAATTAAACAGGTTTAGGCCTTCCCTGTGTACCTCTGAAATTGCACATTCATTTATGATTCACTACTAATCCTGTAGCCGTTTAAAAGTCCAGACACATCTGATTAAAAGTTTTAGGTGAAAAAAGTCCTTGCAAGACCTAGCATTTTACCACAACTGGTTGGAGAGAGAAAAGGAGGAGGCACATCACTTTAAAAGAAAAAAAAAAACAAAAAGCCTTCATATTTTACTAAGAAAATGTTTAAGTGATATTCTTATCTCCCAAAATCAACCATATCCCTGACAGGGATATGTCAGACCACAGTCCACCAGGGAATACCAACATCACCTGGTCAAAAATAGCTATCTGTATTTTTAAAAACATGTTACCATATTGGCTGACATTATGCATAATGCCATAAGTTGGCTATTACCCATTCAAATTCAACAGCAGTTTTCAGACACCAACTTTAAACTGTTATTTTTGAGATCACTACAAGTCCTCTCTGTGGTTTTGTAAGAGATTTATATCATCATTGTGCCTTGAAATTTTCAGTGAAGCTGAAATACAGATTTCCCTTACTCTTTCAGCAACAGGAGTATGTTTCTGGGAAGTGGAAAGTGCTGACCTTGTCACAATCCTCTAACAGTTAAATCATTCAAGAGTAAAGTAAAATGGATCCTGCTATGTCAAGTATGTATTTTAAAACAAACGACACACGATTTGAAAATACTGGAAACTTTCAGCTCCAGTGAAACTCACTGACAGGAACTTAGAACTTTAAAAAGAAAAAAAGGCAAAAAGGTCAAATGTTTTGCAGGTACATCACAGGCCATTTTTTCATTGTTTAATTATACTTCCCAAGTACCCTTATATCTACTGCTGCATGTTTTTCCAATTTGGACATGGCAGCTTTATTTGGAACAAAAGTGAATGAATCCGGGCGCAATTCTGAAGAAAAGCTCACAGACATATTTAGAGTGAGGACAGTATTTACACAGTAACACCAAGATCTTCCTGTTCTCTGTGTGAGCTCCTGTGACAACCATCCCTGCACACAATTCCCCGCCAACACCACCAGCTGACCACCTCTCAGCAAAGGAAATACCAATAGCCACCCTCCACTTCTTCAGCAGGGCAAGCTAGGGGTGGCAGGGCACTGAGAACCAACACCACATGACTGCAAAGCTCTTGTCAGACCAAAGCTTGAGAACATCTTATCCCAAACTGCAACAGTACCTGAAAGGCAGACATGAAAATCTACAGAAGAGTATTTTTCCAGTGCAAAATCCTCGGTCACTGGTGAAGCAGATGGTGAACCCACCAGGTAGAGAGGATGGCCAGGGCCTCTAATCCATCACACACTATTGAGATCTCTGTAAACAAAGGGCTTGTAGCATTTAAAACTCTGCTGCTTCAATTTACAAGTTTCTTCAAATAGGAATGGCTGCTTCTGCTCTTTCTACCTTAGTCTCCTATTTCTAGGATCATACAAATCTCTCTGATTCTTCCTCAAGCTATTTTTGACATTCTGCTTCTTCCATAGAGAGACCCAAAACCACAGTTTGGCAGCACAGAGCTGCTGCCTGAAGCACACTCACCCTGAGCAGAGTAACTGCAGCCCTGCTGAAACGAACCAGTCCCATCCACCTCGCTCCCCTGCACGTTTGTAAAACAAGGGGCAGGCAAACCCGGGCTGCTGGCAGTCACCACACAAAATAAACAGAACCCCAGGTCCTACCCATTCCCAACCAGAGGCTCATCTTTAGGAACAAGGTTTTGGGAAAGGCCCAGGGGTGGCTGAGAGGAAGATCTCTGACATCCAGAGTTATTCCCAGAGCCCTGCAGCCACCATGCTCTCTAAAATGTGATATGGGTGCTCAGCCCTTCGGAAATCTAGGCCAGTAATTTTCTCTGGGTAAATAAGAGCTTGTGTTCTGCAAAAATTGCTGGCTTAGATGTAGAGTACAAAACAAACAAAGATCCTTGCAGAGGAGGTTTTTTTAGTTTTGTTTTGTTTTTTAGTCCTTATATTACAGCTTCCATATTTTCCCTCTCAAGGAGATAGTTACTAGCAAATTTCTCTCAAGAACTGAAATGGTAATTATTTACCTCCTTACTAGCATAAGCTCGATTCTATGCTGCAGACTTATCTTAGTATTTATTCCCCAAAATCACACTTACAAGCCTCTGCCAGCACACATCAAACAAGGAATTACATATGATACAAATCAGCTCCATGTACGAAATAAATGCCAAATACCTGAGAATTACCTGCTATGGCAAAATGTTGGGTTTTTTTCTGGGGGGGGATAAATGGTGAAGAGGAAAACACCAAATTTGATACCAACAAAAACATTAAAAAGGCAAAAATATTTAACACTGAAACACCAACACCTTCATTTTGTGTACACTACCTAAAAGCATCTACTTTTTTACAAGACTGACAGATAAATTGGCCAGCTTAAAATGAAGATAAAGACTCCAATCCTTGGGTGATACATGCTGGAAAGACTGTTGCTGGAATCACTGAATGTTCACCAAACTGAAATACTCCTCCTGTCTGTGGGATTTCACGAGCCTGTACAAATGTAACAGTATTTCTGCTGACTTACAGGATTATCCAAATTGAAATGACATGACCATGTCTTTCTAAAAGAAGTATGGAATTACTGCTTGCCATCACATCACCAGTAGGTAGCACAAGCAAATGAAAAACTAAATGGTTTACCTGCAAAACCTTCAAACCTGTAATTAGATAAGGCTTTTCTACCTCAGAAGAATTGCAACCATGCTACATTTTCCAGACTCAAGGTCACATCTGGACATCTTCACTTTTCACCATAACAACTCTACCAGACAGCATTAACAAAACTCAGCCAGGTCCTTCTATACTTAAGACATCTGACCAGAGCAGCACACTAAATATCTCTATCTTTGCACCAGATGTATCAGGAGAAGACACCTCACACCTCCCTACTACATTTTATCATCATCCTACAAAAAAATAACAGTGACAGATAAAAATACAAAAAAATGGGTAAGCTTTGCTCACCCCAAACAGAACCACATCATTTTGCCATTTATACACAGAGCAAGGGATCTCACTCAATGGTGAGAGCATGGAGGTACCTCCAGATAGAATGTATTCCAAAACAGAGATCCACAGCTCTCTGTGATTGCTGAAGCAACCTCTAGTGAAGAACAAGTGAAAAAAGGATCTCAACTGCCACATCTCAACCTCATAAAGCTAGTGCACAAAAGCACACAGAAATACAGCACTATCAGGTTAAATGAGCAATAAAACCCAAAAGATCAATATGACAATTTCATCCTGAAGGTTTATCCCCTAGTCTAGGGCAGCCAGAGCTCCCAAGCCCCCCACCTTTCACACTCAAAGAAAGCAAAATTAAAGCTAGGGACACTACCCTTCCTTCTTTGTGCAAAAATGCACACAAGAAGCACTAGAATGAAAACTATCTGTATTGTTTTCTTATTTGAATTGCCTAAAACATAATAGCAGGCACTGACAAGGGGCTGTATTCCTCATGGTTGTCAGGCAAGACCTAAGTCAGCCAGGCTCATAGAAAATCTCTCCAAAAGTAATTATCTAGAATTCCTTGCTCTAATCTCCTGCACAAGAGTCATACAAGTATTAAACCTTGCTAACTGGAATTTGAGTTCTCAAACTGACATCCATGAGAAGCACAAGCACATGTGCATGCCTTACCACAATTTCCTCTCAACTAGCATCAAGTTTTCTGGAACATGGCATGTGAAACATCATAGCAAAAAATCAGGAGCATAAAGCATTAAAAAAAACCAAACAAAACCCATTTTCATATGCTTTATATGGTGCACAGGCACCACTTACTCATATCAGAAGGATGGTGGAGCCATGACCAACAAAGGATCTGCTCCTTATTCCTCTTCAGAGCAACCTTTTATAACCTTCACCTTGAATGCCCTGCCCCTGTGTGCCCTCTGCTCCCCTGGGCACTCCATGGCTCCTCACCTTCAATAGCATTCACCTGTCCTGCACAGCTGGAGACAATCAGGGATCCTGCACAGCCCCACTCCTAATCACCACTCACCCTGTGCCCACAACGTGCACAGACTACAGTTATTTTGCAACCAAGCAAACTGAACCTTCATAAACAGAAGAACTGGCAGATGGCAATGAAGAGTTACATAAACACCTACCTAAATTATACAAATGGTTGCCTACAGTAAAAGTATCAAGCATTTATCCTTGCTCATGTCATCCCAACTCCCTGTGAGCTTGTCCCCATCAATCCCATCCCCTCACAAAGGTCTGACCTGGTGCTGTCATCTGTCTTTCCTGAGCACTTGTACATCTCCCAGTAATCTCTTCACTGAGTTGACTGCAGCTGGGACAGCTTTATTCAAATTCCACCACCCAAAGTTCACCAATGACTCAAAAGCAGTGAGCAGATATTCCATGTTTTCAAGCTGCTCAGTCTGAGAGAATTACCCTCAAGAGATCCCACCATTCTCTGGTAATCACAAAACCCCCCACTATCACACCAGCCCCTCTCTCCCTGCTTTCAAACCACCACAGTAAGCAAGAGGCAGCAGGGGATCAATCAAGAGCTGAATAAACAGAAGTAAGGAATGGGAAGGGTATTCTGTAAGGATATGCCTTTAAGGCTCTACAGAAACCCCTGTCTGACCATTCATGGCAGCACCTGGGAAGTTAGGCTAAATGATTAGACTTAACACAAAGAAATTAGGACTTCAGGAAAACAGAACCAGTAAAAAGTAAACACCAGGTTCCTTCCATAATTCTAAACTGCCTTGGAACTCATTCACTGCCAACTTCAGTCATGAGCAGCTTTCTTCTCTCATGGCCAAAGCAAAAATCTGGGCATACCTTTGCTTTAGTATCACAGAACATCACCTGTAACATTCTTTCAGCCGCCTCTGTGCTACAGGCTCTCTGCTGCCATGGCTGTAATCAAAAACTAGCCCAGCAGCAATGCTGAGGGGCTCTCCTGACATCATGAAGGTGCCTGACATAGAGAACAGAAAAGTTTTCTTCTCTTCACATAGCTAAGGTGCTTTGCCATGAGACAAACATGTCACGTAGGAGTGTGATTTTATTTTTGTGTCTTCTTCTTCCACACTAACCAACCAAACATCTCTGGCAAAACTACACATTGTCCAGTCCAAGCAGGTCAGAAGTGAGTTTCTATTGCCTCCAAAACTGTCTTCTACATACCCTAAACTTCTAGTGCCCTGACTTCAAGAGAGACTGGTTAAGCTCAGAAGCACCAAGAAGCCACCAATTATTTTCCTTCTGTAAATAAGGAAGCAGGAACTGAATGCAAAGAGGGATCAAGAGTATCCTCCACTGCCACAGCACCAGATTATTCTCAAGTTCAAGAAAGATTCTTCTCAAGTTTTAAGAGCATAAAATCAAAAGCTACAAAAATTCATTCCAAAGCACATTTCAGCGTGTGCAGCCCTCCTCTCACTTTAGCCCTAAGTGTCACATTGCCTGTGTGAAATTTACCTGCACAGTAAGGAGGAACTTCGAGCTGGTTGTATGAAACTTACCTGCACAGTAAGGAGGAACTTAGAGCTGGTTGTATGAAATTTACCTGCACAGTAAGAAGGAACTTACAAAATGAAACTCTTCGGCAGTTTTCTCTCTAACGAGTGTTGGCTATGGCGACTTGTGCCCATTAGACAACTTATGTCATGTTGCAGACACTCAGGGATGTACCAGTCTATTTTATAAGACAGCCAGACAATGTAGGAACCATAAAATCTTATGCTTAAATGCAGCTTTTACCAGAGAGACTTCAAGCACCTTATTAATTTGGGTAACTTCCCTGTTTTCTCTGTGAAGAGAAGACTGTTTAGCAGTAATTCCAAGGGTTCATGACGGCAGCGTCTAACTCCCTACCCCAAACACTCAGAAACCACCATTTCTTCCACAGGAAAAATAGCACAAATCGAGCTCCCACTTAACACCTTATAAGCACAAAAAAAGGAACAAAATATTTAAGCACAGATAACAACTGAGACCAGATACAACTTCTACCATTCATCAACTAGTACACAAGAAAAAAGGCCCAGTAATCTTTCTCCACCCAGCCTGAACAAGTAAAAGAAACAATCCAAATATGTAGGAGAAATTGGAAACCTCCTCAGTAAACTAAACACCCAGTAACTATGAATCAGACTCCCTCTGCATATTAAGCGTGGGCAAACAAAGACAAAGAAAAGAATGCAATTTTCCAAGGCATACACCTCTGCTGTGTTCTGACAAAACAGCGATTCAGTACCGATGTGAAACGTCGCACTATCGTTTGCCGTAGTGTGCTGGATGACACGCTGTAAACACGGCAAAGCTTTAGTAATACCAGACTTGACCACTGGCCCATACCAGACCTTGCTCCACCCTGTGAAATCTGCGCTGAGAAGTGGGGCAAGACTGACAGGTTTTATTGTGAAACTTAACAGGTTTGTGGATTAGCAAAGCTACCGTATTGAAAGCTGCAAATCCCTCCCCGGTCATGTCTCTACAGAACCGTGCTCATTCCTCAATTAAAATTCTATTATTAAAGTTACCAAAACGCCACGCAAGACCTACCAGTTTCTGCCTGCTTTACAACATTACCATAGAATAGGGGATAAAATGGTGGGTTTTTTGGAAGAGTTCATGTTTTTCTTCATTCACGAGCAAAACTCGACAAACCCCCGATGTTTGGCTATGCTGGCTTTTTCCAAGGTTCCCCTGTGCTTTACCATCGTGAAGATTTTGTAAAAGCGAAGGCACCGTATTTAACCAGATTTACGCGTTCTTCGGGCTGAAAACGCCTTTAACTTCTGGGAGCAATATGACCAGCAATGGCAACCGGTTTCTAGAGAGGAACGAGGAGAAAGGCGACCCGGGGCGCGGACGCACGCTGAGGCGCACACACACACCCGAGCGAGGGCAGCAGCTCCCCCCCGCCTCAGGACGGCACCGGCATCGACTCGGGCCCCACCGAACCCCCGAGCCTCGCCTTTCACCGCCGCAGGCTCCGAGCGCCTTCCTCCCAGCCTTTACACCGCTCCCTTCGGGCTCGGCCGGCTCCCCTCGGCCGCCCGGAGCCGCCCCAGGCCCTGCCGAGCTCACCTGCCCCGGCAGCGCCGGGCCCTGCCCGGAGGCCGCACCGCGGCTCGGCCGGGGAGCGCGGCGGCGCCGGAGCCGGCCGCGTTATTAGACCCGCACCGCAGCAACCCCCGCACACCCGCAATTACCGGGGGTACCGCCGCCGGTGGTGCCTCCCCCCGCCCGGCTACCTGCCCGCCCGGCTCGGCCCGGCCCCGACTCACAGTGCGTGCGTGAAGGCGCTGAGTCCCGCAGGCACGGCCGCAAGCCCCCGCCCGGAGCAGTCCACGCCGCGGTCGCCGTCGCAGCTGCACGGGGCCGGGCAGGGCGGGGGGGACGCTCCGCCGCTGTGTCCGGCCCAGCTCCCCAGGCCCCAGGCGACGAGGCCAAGCAGAGCGAGGCACCGCATCGCCGACCCCGCCGGCCGCCCAGCCCCCCCGGCCCGGCTCGGCCTGCGGCTCTGCGCTGGCGCCCTCCGCCTACCGAGCCCGGCCGGCCGCCGGGAAAACGTATAAAAAACCACCAAAAACAACAACGACAAAAAAAAAATTCAAAATAAAGGGGCTCCTCCGTCCGGCGCGGCTCCGGGGCTGCCTCAGCGGGAAGTCAGCCCTCCGCCGCCCGCCTGCCCCGTGCACAGCCCACAACGCTGCTCGCCACCGCTCATCTCAGCCGCGCAGGCAGCGCTCGGGGGAGGCCGTGCCGGTGGCGGTGCCGGCCCGGCCCCGGTGGATCCGCTGGCGCTCCCGCCCCTCCCGCAGCTCGGTCCTGCGGCCGCGGCGGCTCCGCGCCCAGGGCAGAGGTGCGTATGCTAATGAGACGGCCGCACCCGCGCTCCCATTGGAGCAGAGCCGGCGCGGGGTGGGCAATATGCAAAACACAGCCGGGCCGCAACCAACGGGCGCGAGGGGCGGGGCCGGCGCGGGCAGCCCCGCCCTCCTCCCCGGCGGCCACCGCCCCCCGGGGCCGCTCCCTCACGGCGCCGGGACCCCCGGGACCCCCGGGCCCAGGAAACCCGAGCGAGCGGGGCAGAGCCGCGGCAGGGCCGGCCTGCGAACCAGGGCAGCACCGGGCCCCGGCACCTCAGGACACCATTTCCAGCCCTTGTGGGGCGCCTGGGCCCGCGTTCCCCCGCAGCCGGCAGGCACCGACCCCGGCCGGGCCCAGACAATGCACGGCAGGAGATAAAGCCGCCCCGCTCAGGGCCCGGGACCGGAGGATTCCCAGCATGGCCCACCCATGCCCTGGGAGGGAGCAGGGGGCCATGCCGTCCGGCTGCCCCAGGGACACAAAAGCACTTCTCACTGCTGTTCCCAAAGCTGTGGTGACTGAGCACAGGCTCTCCTCAGAACCGGTTTGCTGTGAAAGAACTGTTCCCTTCCCGCACAAAGCACTGCCGTGGTACCTGCTGCTGTACAGCTCACACATCGCTACCAAACCTGTGCCCGTCTGCCTCCTTTTCCCCTACCTACCTTAAAAACAGCACTAAACAAAACGGAAACCCTATCTAACCTCGTCTTTAGTGCCCTCCATCACCTGGCTTTTTTTTAAACGCTTTTTTTTTCTACCCTGCAGCCACCACCAGCAATGAGCCTACTGCCTTAGCTTCGCTCACTCACGCACCATGCCCCGCACGCAATCACCACAATCACTGCTTTTCTCCCAGATTTACCCTAAACCAGGACAGGATGTCACAGCAGTCCTCGGGTAACCTCTCAGTGCTGGCCTGCTCTGAGCCGGCAGATCCAGCTGGAGAAAGCCCGGCTGAGGCACAGGCTCATGCTCTGGTGCACAGCCACAGCACCTGCTTCACGTGTTAAGCTGGATGCTAAGCCCAGCCTAAAAAGCCCAGCCCAAAAAGCCCCCAGACCCCAGCAGCTAGGCAGGGACCCTGAGGAGAGAAGGCAAAGGATGCTGCAGATTCAATGTGAATCAAGCAAAAGCTGTTTGTTGTGCTTCTAAATGTTATTTACTTCTTACCTTGGGTCTACACGGTCACACGTTGTTCGATTTGTTGCTCCGCTTTGTCCACTCATCTCCTGGTTGGCAGCTCTGTTTTGTCCACCAGGCAGCACACATCTTTCTCTTATTCTAATTGGTAGAAGCTGCAAGTGTCATTTCACTTGGGTTGACACCCCTTTGTCTGTCAGCAACTCTTCTTCTTACATCATCAGCTTTTTTATCCCCAAAGATGACCTTGTTCTTTAGTTGCAGAAGGTCAGGCTGGTTCATCCAGTACATGTCCATTTTCCTGCAGATGTGATCCCACAGGGTCAGGCTGGTTCATCCAGTACATGTCCATTTTCCTGCAGATGTGATCCCACAGGGTCAGGCTGGTTCATCCAGTACATGTCCATTTTCCTGCAGATGTGATCCCACAGGGTCAGGCTGGTTCATCCAGTACATGTCCATTTTCCTGTAGATGTGATCGCACAGATCAGGCTGGTTCATTCAATACATGTCCATCTTCCTGCAGATGTGATCCCACAACACCCTTCTGTCCATCCTGCAGGTAAATAAATGACAGAAGCACAGACAGGGCTCAGTGGCTGACCACCTGCCCCTGCCACAGCAGAAATGGGCTGAACCCCACCACCCCGCACACACAGAGCTCTGCCAGCTCCCCTAAAGCCAGGAGCAGATCTGCAGTGGTAACTGAGCCTTAGTCCATAGTCAAAGCACCTGGCCAAGGGTCTCACATGGTGGCACTCACTTCAAGTTCCTGCAGTTGCAGATGAGAAATCCTGAATACCTGCAAATAGGTGGTAAGGCAGAGAGGCCAGGGATGAGGCAGGCCCCGTCACACAGTGCAGAGACAGTGTCCACAGCAGCCCTGGCCTGGCACTGCTGCTCAGCCAGGAGGTGAGGAGCTCATCCCTCACACTTCACCTTCCAAGGGCTCCCTGTGACAACACTGCCATCCCAGAGGACACCCCATGCAGGGCTGAGCTCTGTGCTGATCACACCTTTCTTGAGCTGACTGAGGTCAAGGGAAAAAAAAACAAGATGTCTCTGCTTTAAAAATGGTCACTTGGTGAAAATTAAAAATCAGGCATGTCAATGGTAAGGACCTGAAGATTTAAAATTGTCTGTGCCCAAGAAAGTACAGCGCACAGTGAGGACCCTAGGAATACAGATCCTCCAGCCACCACCACCATCTCCTACATTTCTCATCATTTTTCAACTTTTCTGAAGTGTTTCAACCCTTCTAAAAGTGTTATGATTATTTTATCTCGTTGCAAAAATGGTTATTTTCTTGCATTTAGGAATCCTGTTCCTGATGTGCTGATTTTACATGAACATCATCACTTACCTGTGAAAAGGTGAGGTCCCTTTAATACCAGGCTGTGTGCTTGTCCTGTACCTTGTTAGAAATACGAAGTTCTCAAAGTGGAAGCTACCCCTGTGTGCTATAAAAGTACCAATGTTTGCTGTAAGTACAGACACTGGGTTATCTTTTGTCCTCCCTGGCTGCTCTTGGCAGAGAAATGCTGCTGTCAAAGCCATGTTGTTCTAAGAAATGTCAGGGCCAAAGCCACCATGCATTCATGTCACTTTCTGTGCCTGTGCTCAGGGATAGCAGAGGAGGAGCAGAAGCCAGAGCAGAGGGGGAAAAAAAAAAAACTCAAAGGAGTTCTCTCAACTTCCTGCAACAAAACAGATCCAAACCAATCCCCACAAGAAAAAGTGACCTTTTTCTTCTACTACTGGCAAAGAAAAATAGCAAAGCACTTACATTCACTCTGCAAATAGTCTCACTTCACTAAGCAAAGATAATGGGAGCAGAAATGGCCCTCGGTGCCTGCCTGGATTTTGGAAGACAAACAGTAGCATGGAGTTACTCTGTACAGCAGCAGTGGTACCCTACAGTGTCCCCAGAACTTCTCTGGACAAAAGGGCCCCAGTAAAAGCAGAATAGCAGAGCTTTTTTATTTCCCTGCATGCTTTGAAGCACTGGAGTGGTCTAGCTTTTCCTCCTTATCCTTGCCTGATTTCAATTTTTCTCTTTCTTTTAGCAGCACCACTTCACATTTCTTTCCTTAGTGCAGCTCTCAAAAGTCACCACATTTGAAACTCCTGTCCTAGGGGCAATCCACTTCCCCTTTTTATCCTTTTTATCCAGCTTTGCTGCTTCCAGTTAGTCTGGAACTCACACTGGCAAAGTATTAATTTTAGTTTTTCAACCTCTGCCTCTCCCTTGCTGGTACTGATGATGGATCACTGCTCTCTCCTCTCCATCAACAACTCCCATTTCTCTCACTTTCTGCTTAGGCAGACACCTACCTGCAGGCATTTGTTGATTTTATTTTCCTTAATAAATAAAACCCTAGCATCTTCTGTAAAGCTGGTTTATTTTTGTAAGAAAGATCTACATGCTAAGATATTTTTAAGCTTAAAAAATATGGCCATATTTTACTAAATTACCTATTTAACTAAAAATTATACTGTGGATTTTGAAATTACCATAATTTAAAAATCTGGTCTGAAGCAATCCTTAATATCACAAATCCCAAGAAGCATCCCCCAAAATACAGCATAAGGCAACATTTAGCTTATTAAATTAAATTAAAAAATAAAAAACCCACAACTCAAAAAACCTGCAAAAAAGAGAAAAATCCTGAGGCATGCTTTAAACAAGGTGAAGAAGATGAGGGCCAAACTATCAAGTCAATAAAAAATAGATAAAACTAGCTCATTTTGGTTGAGCTGTGGAGAAACTATTTGGTGGAGAAACTATTCTCTGTTCTTCTTCAGGGAAAATGGGAAGCACCATAAACTGATTTATTACTGTGAAACATCTCCAGGATTTGGTGCCTGATGTACAGGCACAGGGCTTTGAAACTTCTGTCAGACCTTTGGTGAAAAGGCATCAGGAAAGCTTGACAAACATAGAGGGAAAATACAAAAGTATGGACATGGCATTTTTTTCCTTCTATTGCCACAATACTATCAAGTCCAGCAATGTACTTGCCTCTGACAAAACCCTGCTTCAGAGACACAAATTCATTTGGATTGAATGGGAGTCTGAAGTGGAAGAGCATGCAGATTAAAACCTGAAACATGGACACAAAAATAAACACAAAGTGAAGGTAGTCTGGAGCATCAGAACTCCTGCTGCTAGAGCTGTGCAGGGGAGAGGATGGCAGGGGAACGGGAATGTGAAGATCATAGTTGTGATAAAAACTTTGTGTTCCTCTAAGAATTTCTTTGACTTTACAGAAAAAAACAGGGATTTGCATGGAGGTTTTAATTTCTAAATTGGGATAAAAACGCAGTCAGTGTGTCAGTCCTGCAAGGTGAGCTGTTTCACCCCTGGTTTCACCCATCCCAATCATCCTCCATCAGAAATGCTGATGTGGCAGGATGTGCCCCAAGGGCTGTTCCCCTCCCTAAGGACGGCCCAGACCCGGTTCACTATGCAGATGTAAACACAGAGATGTATGCAGTTCAGAGAAGCTTTAAATTTTATCTGTCTAGTGATAAAAAGAAACTCCAAGGGGCTGGAAATGGGCCTGAAGGATTCATGCAAACTGTGAAAGAAGCATCACAGCAAAAGCTGCTGCTGCTGCTACTAAGCCCCACACTGCTGGGAAATTCAATTAGCACTTGGATTCTGCCTCCACGGTGTGCTGGCTTTGGCTGGGGTTAAACCACGACACCAGGAAATTAGTTATGCTGAGAACATGACACAGAGCTGCTGTGTGTGGAGAAAGATCGCTCTGGAATAGCTGCACTGACAAAACAAGCTCTCTTTAAAATGGAAGTACATTTCTTGCCACAAAAAAGGCTGAAACTTTTACTCAGGTGAAGTAGAACTGAAAGTCACTTCTGGAAACAAGTGGCAAAAGAAAGGCTCAGTCAAGTTCAAAGCTTTGTTAAGAAAATGATAGTAAAGAGCCAAACCTTAGTATAGCACAAATACAGAAGCAATTTAAAGCTTCAGAAAAATTATTGGGAAAAAAAAAAATTTGGTAGAGTCAAAAATTTGCCCAGGAAATTTGTTTGCCAATACCTACTTCATGCCTCTGTAAAACAAGAAAAACTAATGAGGACAAGCAAGACCACTAAAATCCACAGTTTAGAAACAGCACATGGAGACTGAAGAAAAAACATACAAGTTAAATAGAATTCTGAGAGAAAATTAATTGAAAGATTGCTTATGAATAAATATGACAGTTTTCTATGTAAGCAATGCTTAACTTCCAATGGTAGAGAGTCTCTATTACCTGTCCCTGTGCATGCCTTACCTGGATGAGCCACAGCAAAAAGTATTTTGTAGTTTGGCCTGTTGATTGTATCCTTGCTCCATTATTCCAAAAGATGCCTCTGAAATGCAGCAAGCTGGGCTGCCAGTAGAAATGAGATACTGTACCACAGCTAAAAGAGGCAACTTATTCCAACCTTCTGTCACTTGGATAGAGCAAAGCCAAAAGAGAGGACAGCTCAAAAAGTGTGCGTGGAGGATTGTTATTTGTATTATTTTGTTCTTTTTTTGTTGTTGGAGTTTTTTCAGCCTAGATGGGTCAGGTCTTCTGCTGTCTAGAGTTTACTCTGGAGTTTCTCCAGTACCATGTGTTCCCCTTGAAAAAAGAGGGACACAGTAATAGCATCATAACAAATTAACTTTATCTTGTCACTCTAACCCAGTCATCGGCTGAAATTAGGTAGCTATACAGGAATTAAAAAGCAACTTAGGACAAAACTACTGGAAATTAAATTCAGGGTTCAGTCCAATATTCATGTCAGTCTGTATTCCAGCTACAAAGTTTTTGTAATAAAAGAACAGGCTTTCGTTTGTATTTTGCACCTTTTAGAGGCACTGCAGTGTAAGTAGACAGCACAAAACACCTCAGTGTTCCCGTATGAAAGCAGGAGGAAGGCAGAAAGCATCAAGCCCCTTCCCCTGCTTCCCACCCCCAGCCAACCCCGAGCAGCAGTGGGCAGCCTGACCGTGGGATGGTTTGGAAGGCAGGGACAGGGACACCTGCCACCACTGCCCTGGTGGCACTTCATTTACCTGAGGGGCAGAGGCACCTGCACAGCTGCGCTGGGGAAGGGATTTGTTTTGAGGAGTGGGAAAGAAGTTGTCAGCATGCAACTGTGCAGACTTATTTTAAACCTTTGGCTACCAATACAACGCCCAATTTACTCATCCCTGCCCCCAAAAATCTCAACCAACCACACAATTAATGCCAACAAAGATGAATACAGAGCTTGTTTTACTTTTCATGATTTTGTCACTCGAAACCTGACTTGTCTCTAAAACAACAGGAAACAGTAACGCATCAAAGCTTGAAATTATTTCTAACTTAATTTTAAAGGGCAGTTTAGAATTAAAACTGTGTGCCCTCTGCTCCCTGTGTGGTTGCTCAGCACCCCTGGGCACTCCATGGCCCCTCACCTTCAATAGCATTCACCTGTCCTGCACAGCTGCACCAATCTGGGATCAGCCACAGCCCCACTCCAATCACCACAAACTCTGTGCCTACAAGACTCTCCAGACTTGGGACAATTCCTCTGTAAAAGTGAACACTGCAGACCACACTTACCTCTGAAATCAGCTTCTCACCAGGATTTTAGAAGACAATCACAGAAACTCCAACTGCACCTTATCCACCATTCCCCTGGAATTCCAGTGTTTACCTACCACCCTTTCCTTGTACCAATTTAATTCCAGCTTTGCTTTTTGACTTACTTCACTGTTGTAAGTCAGGGCACTGTAACTACTTGTTTTTTAAATAAAACAGAAAATGTGTTTTTATTTCCTATCATCAACATCAAATGTTCACATAACATTTCTCCATGTATTTTCAAATCACAGTCCAGCCTACTTAAATGTGAAAAAAAAAATCAACAACACCCCAACTTGTTTTACATTCAAAACTGAAACATTTTCTCTACGTCAACCTCAGTCCATAACTCTTGAAACATTTTACCAACAACGTTAGGAACTGTCCTTTGAAGGACTTACAGAAATTCAATATCTCGTAACTTTAAAGATACTTGATTCAAACAATTAAAATATCTGACCCAGAATGAGATACTTGATTCAAACAACTGAAAGGTAATATCTGACTCAGAATAATATGCATCTTTGAGTTTATGTAGCTGACTTCTCAAAAATGCAAAAGGTTCTAACTATTACAGATGCTTTATAGCACTCCTTCCCCAGCCAATGACCAAACACTGGGTAGAAAAGGGACAATTCAAAAGCCACCAGGAGACAACAGAGCAGAGATTTCAAGTTTCTCTCTGTGGATGCCCAAACACCCCCAAGGTGTTTATGCTATGCCCTAGAGACTATAAACAGCCAATTAAAGCAGTCTGGAACCTGGACTCAAAATGGACAGTCAGAAGAAAAACACACAAATACAGTGGTGTGAGACTGAACTTTTATTTTTCTGTTGATAAACGCAAAGATCCTTCACAGCAGCAACAGATGCAGAAGTCACTTGCAGAAATGACAGTTCTTAATATGTTGGTATACCCATGTGTGAGAAGTGTGTAGGGACTGCACATTAACACAGTACAGGCACTGCTCAGTAGTAACAGAGATCAGGTTTCTAGGCATATTTTAATCAACCCTTTCCTTATTAATAAAGGGTTCTTGTAGCATCAAAAATGATTATTAATTAGCTGGCTGTTATTTATTTTTTTTGTTACTGCAATTTAAAAACATTTTATCAAACTCTATATACATACTATTTATATGCCCAGGTACGCCTCTCCACATTTTGTAGTAGTTGCCAAACCAGACCAAATGCTACAATTCAGAATCAAAATGCTACTGCATTTAGCAGCTCTAGGTGCAGTGAAGTAAATATCTCATCAGAGTAACAAAACACACCCTGTTCAGTAATACAAGGGACATGGTATGTAAAATGAACATTCCTATCTTGTATCCATACCTTTCTGTAATATATATATTTATCTATGGCTCTAAAACATATCTCTACTAATTAACAATTAAATTAAAACACATCCACAATTGGTCTAACTAGCGATTTTGGTCTCAATACTTTAAACATAAGTTGTTCCATAAAAATATACAATTCAACAACATGGTTGTATCAGCAACATGAGGCCTTGTGAAAGAGGCCTATGACATAAAACCAACCATGCAATTCAGTGCTCAATGTCATCTAACTGATAAATATTTATACTGCATTTTCAAATTACCAGTATCTCCCAAAGGTCTCTTTGCAGGCTTACCATGCTTACAGACATGCAGAAAGCAGTCACATTTCTCACCTGCCCATAGCAACCACAATTTCTGTTCAAATAGATCAACTGACAAAGCACAAGCTTCAAGCTGTCATTTTTAGATTATTAACCTTTTTCCCTTCTTTCACATATTGCTTCACGTGAAATAAGACTAGGGATTAGCCACACAGCAAGAACAGCACTTGTCAGTTTAAGCCTCTAAAAATCATATTACTAACAGTCAATTAGGATGTATGCATAGCTGCCATACAAGTGAACTGATACCCAGTAGACAAGGAAGTTAACTCTTCAAAAGGTGTAGTTAAAGACCCAAACCCAGAACCTGAACTACACAAGTACAGCATCAAACCTTCTAAGTTCCCAAAAGTGGATCTGTGTCCAGAAATTTTCCAAATGGTACACAAAACCCATGGCACCATCAAACATCCATGAGCTAAGACAGCAGTTGTCCACAGATGGAGATGTCCTCATTGAGCAGTTGTGATTGTGCAGTACAAACAAGAATCCCCCAAGTCAGAAGCAGTCAGTACTCAAACCCCAGACAAGCTGACATGTCACAGTAACCTGGCATATAAGACTCAATAGCAATCAGTAATTTAGGTACTAATTCCAGAAGCAATACATTCAATATGAAAATAAGACTACAACAGAAGATAATAGAAAGACAAGAATGGTATGACAATTAAGAGGAATAATTCTTTTACACAGCAGAAAGTCAGGGGAATATCTGGACTTCTTTTGCACTGCATTTACATATCTTCTGTTTCTCAATATAAAAATACATCTAGAGAGTCAATCCAGAACTGCAAACAGCAATCATGTTTTTCCCCATAACTGCTTTAAAATTGGTACAAAATAATGTAAGTTACAGGAATGATTGTTGCAAATTTGTAAATGTTGGCTATTACAACATCATTATATAAGAACACCAACTGTAAATTATTTACAGGAGAGGTAATACAATTTCCAGAGTAGTGAATTATAATTCAGCAGAAGTGTAAAAACAATGTACTTACCAAAACCATTACAAAATCTGGTATTGTTACCAGCTACACAGTAGATTGTGATTACATTTTGTAGTTGACATACAACATATCCCTAAGAAAAGTGCCAAAATACTGCTACATAAGAATCTTCTTCTTTTAAAAAAAAGTCAGTTAGCAAAACCCCCAGCCAATTCTAAGCTAAGCAATGTCAAAAGAAAGCAGGAAAAAAGGGATGCTGATTGTACAACTATGTCTTATTAAATGCCTTTGAAAAAATCTGTAAAATCACTTTGTCACTTAAAAGTCTGACACAAGACTTACTAGAAAAAGCCAAGAGAAATATCACCATGTATGCTTCCCCAGGGCATTTCAGGCCATTCTAAACCTACACATTCCTCCTAACCCGTGGGGCACAAGGAGACTGCAGACATTCTGGAACTGGCTGAGCTGCTGAGGGTTGCTGTGCTCAGGGGCCAAGTGTCCTGCTGGGTACCGGCCCCCACCAGAGCAGCCAGGGCCCTGCAAGGGTTCACACTCTGCAGGTTTTTAACACCAGCCCAGGGGCTGGCACACATCACCCTCAGCAAACCCTTCAGAGGGACTCAGCAGGCTGGAGAAACGGGCAAAGGTCAGCAA